>NC_092338.1:93060000-93360000 GCF_046630445.1 Rutidosis leptorrhynchoides | reverse complement strand
ATTGCCATCATGCACCTTTGAAAGGTTGCAGGGGCGTTGCAAAGTCCAAATGGCATGCGTTTGTAAGCAAAAGTACCATAAGGGCACGTGAACGTGGTTTTCTCTTGATCTTCGGGTGCTATTGGAATTTGAAAATATCCGGAAAATCTATCAAGAAAACAATAGTAACTGTTTCCGGCTAATCTTTCCAACATTTGATAAATAAAAGGTAAGGGAAAGTGATCTTTTCTGGTGGCGTCATTTAATTTTCTATAATCAATACACACACGCCATCCTGTTACAGTCCTAGTAGGAATAAGCTCATTTTTCTCATTTGTAATGACAGTCATGCCACCCTTCTTAGGTACGCATTGAACTGGGCTTACCCATGGACTATCAGAAATTGGATAAATTAAACCTGCATCAAGCACTTTAATAATTTCTTTTTTAACAACATCTTGCATATTAGGATTTAGTCTTCGTTGGCGTTGCACATACGTTTTATGACCTTCTTCCATAAGGATTTTATGTGTGCAATACGAAGGACTTATTCCTTTAATATCATGAATCTTCCATGCAATAGCTGGTTTATGAGCTTTCAACACAGAAATAAGTTGTGATTTCTCATTTTTAGTAAGAGAAGACGATATTATTACAGGTAATTCAGATTCACCATGTAAATAAGCGTATTCCAAATGGTTTGGAAGTGGCTTTAACTCTAATGTCGGAGGTTCTTATATCGATGATTTATATCGATATCTGTCTTCTTCTTTTAGCATTTGAATTTCTTCTGTTGTTGGTTCATATCCATTAGCCATTAGTGTAGCTAACATTTCAGCTTCATCAATTTTTTCAGTTCCTTCTCCTAAAGAACATTCTCCTGTTCCTTGTAATTCTGGAAATTCTTCTAACAATTCTGCATGTGAATCTATAGTTTGAATATAATAACATGTATCATCTGCAGATTGCGGTTGTTGCATTGCTCTATCAACTGAAAAGGTAACACTCTCGTCCTCTATACTTAGGGTCAGTTTCTTATCAAACATGTCTATCATTGCTTTAGCCATGTTTAAGAATGGTCTTCCTAATATGAGAGGAACTTGAGAATCTTCTTCCATGTCCAGAACAACAAAATCTACTGGAAATACTAAAGTACCAACTTTAACTAGCATGTTCTCCATTATCCCTCTAGGATATTTTATTGATCGATCGGCTAGTTGTATGCTTATTCTTGTTGGTTTCAATTCTCCAAGGTCTAGTTTAGCGTATAGTGAATACGGCATTAAATTTATACTAGCACCTAAGTCTGCTAATGCTTCTATTGAACTAAGACTACCCAGAAAACATGGAATTGTGAAACTTCCTGGATCAGATAATTTTTCTGGTATCTTATTCAACAGTACTGCTGAACAATTAGCATTCATAGTAACAGCCGAGAGTTCTTCCATTTTCTTTCTATTCGTGATTAGATCTTTCAGAAATTTAGCATATCTAGGCATTCCTGAAATCACATCAATGAAAGGAAGATTTACATTTATCTGTTTAAACATATCCAAGAATTTGGATTGCTCGGCTTCAAGTTTTTCTTTTTTCATTTTACTCGGGTAAAGAAGTGGTGGTTGGTATGGTTTAACATAAGGTTTAGCCTTAACTGTGTTATCTTCATTAACCTTTTCAACTACCGGTTCTTTTTCCTTATCTTGATCAGGTTGTGGTTCTTGTGGAGTAGGAATAGCTTCATCAGAAGTTACAGGTATTTCAGGTGGTTTAAGTGTTGTACCACTTCTTGTGGTAATGGCTTTAGCTGTTTTATTCCGGGGGTTAGCATTTGTATCACTAGGTAAACTTCCCGGTTTTCTTTCACCTATTAACCTTGCTAGGTTACTTACTTCTTGTTCCAAGTTTTGAATAGAAGCTTGTTGATTTCTAAATGCTTGAGCATTTTGTTCATTAGTTTGTTTTTGAGATGTGAAAAACTGCGTTTGAGTTTCAACTAGCTTTGTCATCATATATTCTAAATTCGGCTTTTTATCATCGGTTTGTGGTGGTTTGTTTTGAAAATTAGGTCTTTGCTGATTGTAAGTATCATTGGATACTTGTTGATTACTAGGACCTTGTTGGTTGTTGTATGGAATATTTCGTTATAATTCTGATTTTGATTGTAAATCGGTCTTAGCGGTTGATAATTATTCTGATAATTATTTCCAGGCCTTTAGTCTATGTATGAAATATTCTCTCTTTGTTCCATTGTTAATTCAATACTGAGACAATCTTTTGTCAAATGTGGTCCTCCACACTGCTCACAACTAATTCGTATTGAGTGGATATCTTTAGTCATCTTTTCCATTCGTCTCTCGACAGCATCTATCTTTGCGGAAATGGAATCTAAGTCATGGCTAGAATCGGCTCTAGCTGCTTTAGATAATCTAACGATATCTTTTTCTTGGTGCCACTCATGTGAGTGGGAAGCAGTGTTATCAATAATTTTGTAAGCATCAGTTTCTGTTTTCTTCATAATAGAACCACCAGCTGCTATATCGATGTCTTTCCTTGTAGTGATGTCGCATCCTTGGTAGAATATTTGTACTATTTGACAGGTGTCTAAACCATGTTGCGGACATCCTCTTAATAACTTTCCAAATCTAGTCCACGCCTCATATAGAGTTTCATTCGATTTCTGTGTGAACGTAACAATTTCTCCTTGAAGTCTTACGGCTTTAGATGCCGGAAAGAATTGTTTAAGAAATTTTTCAACTAAAACGTCCCATGTATCAATCGCCCCTTCAGGTAACGATTCTAACCAATCTTTGGCTTCTCCCTTTAAAGTCTAGGGAAATAACATGAGATATATCTGTTCATCCTCCACTTCTCTTATTTTAAATAGTGTGTAGATCCTATTAAAGGTACGAAGATGTTCATTTGGATCTTCCTTTGGCGCACCACTAAATTGGCATTGATTAGTCACCATATGTAGAATTTGTCCTTTGATTTCATAATCTTTCGCATTAATGTCTGGATGAGTAATTGCGTGACCTTGGCCAGTGCGTTTAGCTCTCATTCGGTCTTCCATACTTAAAGGTTCCAGATTCTCCATAATTGAATTTGTTGAATCGGAATCACTAGAGGATTCTGATTTAATGGTTCGTTCCTCAACAATCTCTGTTTGAATAATTGGTGATTCCGGAGGAAAAATTAATGGTTCAGGATCTATGAATCGTCCCTGAATATTCTCCGGATTCTCAATTGTGAGATCGGCTTCAAAAAATAGATTATCGGAAATTTGACTTGGAGTACTTGGTCGACTGGATGACGATTCTAAAGAAAAATCAACGGCGGTAATATTAGCTAAATGTCTTGATCTAGTTACAGGTGGTGAACGTACAAAAGGTGGTGAACGTCTTGCTCGATGCATTCACTGAATATCCTATTAGTTTTTTAAAAGGAAAGAAAAATTATATAAGTTATCCAATTAATAGACTTTTCTGATTTTGCCCACGTTTCGAATAGCCAAAAGATGCAGCAGAGGGGCAGGATTCGTTTGGTCTCAATATAATTGAGTACTGTTTGGCTCCAATAACCCGGTCCATGTACAAATCCAACTATTACTACGAACCAGAAAATTTTGATGTCTATCAATTTAACCACTTAAAATAAATTTTCGTAATTTTAAGAAATTTAGATAAGAAGTAGAGAAAATTCTAAATCCTAAAAACTAGAATAGCGAGAAATAAGAAAGAAAAAGAGCGCGTCGAAAAAGAAAAGGGTTGAAAAATAAAAGGCGTCGAAAAATAAGAAATAAAAAGAGTGACTTATAAAACTTTAAAACACTCGACTAACCCAACCTTATTACTACCACTAACTTAAAATTATAATCGCAAATTGAGATTACTAATTGGAATGATAATTGATACATAGGTAAAAGGCGTCTAAAAATATTAAAGCTTATAAGAAAAACTATATCCCAAATGACAATAACTTAAAAAGGCACTAAAATTTAAAAAGGCGTCGCAAAATTCTAAAGCACCTAAATCTTAGTCTAAAGAAAAAGCACTTAAGGCATTTTACGGCAGAGCCTAAAAATCTAGAAATAAAAATAACTATGGCAAAAACTATGAATTAATAACTAAATACGAGCGAAAAATACAAAAATTACGCTAAAAACAAATAAAAAGGGACAAAATATAAAAATATACTAATAGTTGTAAAAATTACAATTTTTATAAAAATATTATTTTTATATTATTTATTTTATAAAACTATTAAGTTTATATAAATTAATTAACTAAATAATACAAAATAATAAAATTAAAACTAAATATTATAATAATAATAACCTAATTAGGGTTAAAGTAATAATAATAATATAAATAAACCCCGTAATAAATGCTGAATTAGGGTTGTCAGACACTCTCATGCGATCGCATGAGATTTTGCCTTCGGGCTCATGCGATCGCATGAGCTGAGGTTTTGGGCCAGGATACGGGCTGTAACAGTATCTGGACTCGAGTGTTTTTTTTTTTTTCTGTTTTGCTGTTTTAATAAAAAATTATGTAATATATTTATATAAATTAAATAAAACTTATTTTTTTTAAAATAAAGATAAAGAAAATTTTTATATAACTTACAAACTCTTAAAAATATTTATATTTTTCTTTTTCTTTTTATATTTTCGAATATTTTAAACGTATTTTTACAAAAGCGTATTTTTTTATAAAAGTAAACTAAAAAGAAAAATCTTTTTTTTATATATATTAGCGTTGCGCTTCCGGCTTTTAAGCTAGATTGTCCCCGGCAGCGGCGCCAAAAATACTTGATGTTTTCGCTAGGTGTATATGAAATAGCTTATATTTTACTAGGAAATACTATTAAATACGATACAATTTTACACAAGATATTTATTTATTTAGAGAATGGATATACTTAAACCTTGCTACAACACTTATAGGCAGTGTACCTAATCGTACAGTAGTGTAGTTTTTAGTAAGTCCGGTTCGGTCCACAGGGAATCTTTTAAACAAAGCTTAACGCTATATTAGTTTTATTTTATAAAAATACAAATATATATATAAGTAATATTATTATTATAAAGGGGGGTTTTTACCATTTAATGACCGGTTTGTCGATTTTAAAACTTTAGTTGCAGTTAAAACAAAATGTAAAAATATTAAATAAATAAAAGACTTAATTTAAAGCGTAAAGTAAATAACGATAATGAAATTGTGATAAATAAAAGTGCGATAAAATAAACTTGCGATAATTAAAAAGTACGATAATTAAAAGTACAATTAAATACAATAACAATAAATAAAAGTGCGATAATTAGAAGTGCAATTAAATATAAAATAAAGGAAATTAAATATGAAATAAAAGAATTATGCTTATTTAAACTTCCGTAATCATGATGTTTGATGTGTTGATTTTAGTTTTATGCCCATGGGTTAATTGTCCTTTGTCCTGGATTATTTAATATGTCCGTCTGGTTTTTGTCCATAACAGTCCATCAGTCATAAATATAAAGTGCGAGTGTCCTCATCAAATTATCCTTATACCCGAAGTTAAATATTCCAACTAATTGGGGACTTAAACTGTAACAAGGTTTTAATACTTTGTTTAATAATTACACCAGGATGTCGACTGCGTGTAACCCAAGATTTTAATACTTTGTTATCAATTATGCCAAGTGTCCTTGTACATAATTTCACCCCTGTTTTAATAATTCTAGTGGTTATTAATCCATTCCCGTGTCCGGTTAAATGAACGATTATTCGTAAATATAAATACCCTGCCCATCGTATCCGATCGAGTGTATATGGTTATTTATAGGGACGTCTAATTGTAAATCTTTATATTAACATTAACAAATTATCATTTAGTTAAACAAATATAAAGCCCATTAATAGCCCATAGTCTAATTTCCACAAGTGTCGTTCTTTTGTCCAAACCCCAATTATGGTACAAAGCCCAATTACCCAATTTTAGTAATTAGTCCAACATCATGATTACTTCGTTTTAAATAAGCATAATAATAACTTAGCTACGAGACATTAAATTAAAAAGGTTGAACATAACTTACAATGATTAAAAATAGCGTAGCGTTATACGGACAGAATTGCGACTTACACCCTTTCAACATTTGCTAACATACCCTTATTATTAGAAATTAAAATTAAAATTAAAATTAAAATATAAATATAAATATTACGTATAGATATATTGAGATAGAAAAAGATGTGTTTTTGTGGTGCACCAAAGCTCGATTTTTATAGGCATGTGGGCTGGAACTGTGCACCATGCGATCGCATGGATTTATGCCTTCCAGGCCATGCGATCGCATGGCCAGCTGGGGAGAGCCACATTTGGTTGTTTTCTTCTGCCGACGTTTATTTAAATATAATATAATATATATATTAATTTTAAGAATTAATTATATATTATATTATATTCATATGCATAGTTGACTTGTAATTTTTAGTCCGTTGCGTCGAGCGTTGAGAGTTGACTCTCGTCCCGGTTCCGGATTTTCGAACGTCCTTGCGAATAATTTTAATATCTTGTACTTTGCGTTTTGAATCTTGTACTCTTGTAATTTTGAGACGTTTCTTATCAATAATTGGAACCTCATTGATTGTATTTTGTACTTTTGAGCTTTTTGGTCGTTTGCGTCTTCAATTCGTCGAATCTTCCTTTTGTCTTCACCTTTTATTATTTAAACGAATATCACTTGTAAATAGAACAATTGCAACTAAAAGCTTGTCTTTCTTGAGGAATAATGCTATGAAATATATGTTCGTTTTTAGCATTATCAATAATCAATATGGACGGGACATTTCACAATCCATATGAATGAATTTTAAACACTTGCGAGTGTATGATTATTGAATAAATGAAATCTTGTGGTATATTAAAATTATGGAAATGATTGATTACAATAAACTAACGAACTCACCAACCTTTTGGTTGACACTTTAAAGCATGTTTATTCTTAGGTATGAAAGAAATCTTCCGCTGTGCATTTGCTCATTTTAGAGATATTACTTGGAGTCATTCATGACATATTTCAAAAGACGTTGCATTCGAGTCATTGAGTTCATCAAGATTATTATTAATTCAATTATAGTTGGATATATTATGAAATGGTATGCATGCCATCAACTTTCGATATAATGAAAGTTTGTCTTTTAAAAACGAATGCAATGTTTGTAAAATGTATCATATAGAGGTCAAGTACCTCGCGATGTAACCAAATGTAATGTATTCGTCCAGATGGTTTAGGACGGGGCATTAGAGGTGGTATCAGAGCGGTGGTCTTAGCGAACCAGGTCTTGCATTAGTGTGTCTAACTAATAGTTGTTTAGATGCATTAGTGGGTCTGGACTTCGACCGTGTCTGCATGTCAAAAGTTTTGCTTATCATTTCGTGTCGAAAATTACCTGCTTATCATCCTTAGGAAATTACCTGCTTATCATTCTTAGTTTAGACACGTTTTACTGCATTGACTGCATGAATAGTGTATAGACAAAATTCATATCTTAGCGTATCTGCTAATTCATATCTTAGCGTATCTGTTACTGTAAACTTTGCCTAGTATATTCCGTGAATTCCTCCGTAATCTACGAAATCTTTTGTTCTATATATAGATACTCTATATAATTAGAATACCACCCGATAGCCGAAAATCATTTTATATCGAAAAATCCTTTACTCATTCGTACGAAATGGAACTCGTCACTAGTTCAAGATTCTTCAGAACCCGACAGCTATTCCGACATGGATGTTCACCTAAGCTCCGAAAGCAGCGTCACCAGAATGAATTAACCAATCAGCCATCCCCAATTCATCTGATGGGTTCGTGATCTACTTAATCATTGGAAACAAGAAGAAGGTGATCCTTTCCACCCACCGAATTTCCCTCTTGGCGAAGAACTTGAAGCACTTACTGGCGAACCTATCCGAAACACCATTTTCAGCCTCATTTCCAGGGTAGCTCGTCACGATTATATTCTATCCACAATTCTAAACCTTATTCAGCCGCTCGTTCTGACTGACAATCATTTCGGAATAATGGAAAAAGTCAACAAGCTTCGCGCTCGAATAATCAATTAGGAGAATATGGAGTAAAACTTACCAGCTTCAACAACATCAGCAACACCAACAGTACCATCACTACCACCAACAGCAACATCCGAATCCTACACCTCAACATCTCATTCTGTACCTCGAATATAATCATCGTTCTACGTATCGTTCTACATCAATTATCTTCATTATTCATGGCGATTATTGATGATGTAGCGTGAGGGTACGAAATAGTATTATTTTTACTAGGAAATACTACAAAATATGACACAAGTTTTATTAATTTACGGATGGGATATACCTAAACCTTGCTACAACACTTATAGGCAGTGTACCTAATCGTAGAGTAGTGTAGTTTTTAGTAAGTCCGGTTCGTTCCACAGGGAGCTGGTGAAGTTAACGCTATATTATTAAGTTTATTTGTAAAAATATATATATAAATAAGTAGTAGTATTATTATAAAATGGGGGTTTTACCGTTTAATGACCGGTTTGTCGATTTTAAGCGTAAAAATAAATGACAAAAATTAAAGTGCGTAAAATAAATTGCGATAAATAAAATGACAGAAAATAAAATGACAGAAAATAAAAGTGCGATGAAAAATACAATAAAACAATTATGCTTATTTAAACTTCCGTAATCATGATGTTTAACGTTTTGATTTTAATTAATTGTTACTCGGGTTAATTGTCCTTTGTCATGGTTTATTTGATACCTATCTGGTTTTTATCCATAATAGTCCATCGGTCATAAATATAAAGTGCGAGTGTCCTCGTCAAATTACCCTTATACCCGAAGTCAAATATTCCAACTAATTAAGGATTTAAACTGTGACGCAGTTATCACTTCTGTCAACAATTACACCAGTTATCACTGTATGTAATCTACCCCTGTTTTGATTAGATATGAATATTAATTTACCCACTTGATCAGTTTGAATAATCAATTACCCAACCCGAATAATTAATTAAATGATTATAATAGATTCCATATGAACGTCACTAAATAGGACAACCATAATCATTATTAATTATTAGGATAATTAATTTGAAGATAGGTTCGACAGACTCCAATGAGTTGTCACTCAATTAGACAATACCCCCCATCTATTAATAGTCAATAGTCCAATTTCCACAAGTGTCGGTCTTTTGCCCAAACCTTAATTATGGTACAAAATCCAATAACCCCGTCTTAATATTTAGTCAAACATCACGATTACTTCGGCTTTAAATAAGCATAATAACGATTTAGCTACTAGACATTAAATTAAAAAGGAAAGACATAACTTACAGTGGGTATTAATATCGTAGTATTACACGGGCAGAGTCTTGACTTAAAACCCGTAAATCATTTGTTACAATACTAAACTAAATCATAATTATTAAAATTATAATTAAAATTATAATTATTTATTTATGTTATATGTTTACAGAGAAGGAAAAGAAAAAGATGTGTTTGAGTTCGTGCATAAACTGCCTTTTTATAGGCATTTGGCCAGATTTTTACTGCCATGCGACTCGCATGGGTTTATGCCTATTTGCCATGCGACTCGCATGGCCACGCTGGACAGCTCACATATCTTTTGTCTTCTTGTTCGTCGACATATTTATTAAATATATATAAAATATAAATAATTTTAATAATTATTTATATATTATATTATATTTATGTGCATAGTAGACTAGATATTTTTGGTCCATTGCGTCGGGCGTTTCTTCTTGGCTCGGGTCCCGGTTCCGGATTTTCGGACGTCCTTTCGTACTATTTTATATCGTGTACTTTGCGTTCCGCAACTTGTACTCTTGTCATTTTTAGACGTTCTTCATCAATAATTTGAACCTTTTTATTTGTATCTTGTATATTTGAGCTTTTTGGACCTTTGTGTCTTTAATTCGTCGTTTTCGCCTTTTGTCTTCGCACTTATTTAATATAAACGAATATCACTTGAAAATGGAACAATTGCAACTAAAATCTTGTCTTTCTTGGGGGATAATGGTATGAAATATATGTTCCTTTTTAGCCTTATCAATATCCCCACACTTGAGCGTTGCTTGTCCTCAAGCAATACAGTCTTGAAATATAAACACACGAATCACTTCTTTATTCTTCACACTTTGTACATGAGTGATTATGATAGAGCGGTATAAACAATGATAGTAACGATATGGTTCAAAGGTGGGTGTGTCTTTTATAGTTGCCTCGGGTTTAGGTCAACGACACTGCAATCAAATAGCCGATTTACTTTCGGTTTCCAAAGCAAAGTGCACATTTGAAAGGCGGTTTACAGTCCCACATGACTATAAAATTTTAGATCCTTAAGGAAATTGGATCTTTATGAAAACATTTGATCTTTTGAAAATTCATGCTAGATTTTTCCCTAGACAAGTTTTCTGATTTGATCCATCATCGGTGTTGCAAAATATATTTGTGGATCAATATTTTGGCTAAAAAAATTTTAGGTTCGTGTAATCCACTGCTATCCCGGTATCGAATAGCACACATCCAGTTTACTTGTTTCGTATATTACCTTTCGGTAAACTACCGTCCGGTTGTAAAGGAAAGCGATGAACAAGAAACTGTTAAGGCAATGTCTAATGACATGCAGATTTTCATGGTCTTTTTTAACGTGTCGGATGCTAGAACTATCCTTGGTAGGAGCAATAGTAAAGATCATCCTATGATTTTTCGGTCTGGCACAAGGTCCTGTCTCCGACCATGCTATGCAACCACCGTTCTTACGGTTGACACCCGTTTTGGTTCAGGTGACCTAATGAATTCCAGGTGAATTTCTTAGGATTTTACGTTCAATGGTAATGAACGCATTGAAAATAGTTTTTCAGAAAACAAATCGGTTTGTATTTTTGATCAAAATATTTTCTCGTTCATGCTCGAGTTTAGATATCATCGAATTTCATGAGTTTGAATTCTCAATCTTTAAGGTCAATCTCTAGGATTGAGTATTATCAGTCTTAAAAGCTGATTTTTAATCTTTAAGGAGATTATCCTTTTCTGGGGATCTGATTCATTAGTCTTATCAAGCTAATTTGCACGGTGCCTCCCCATTGTACGAGATAAATCCTTCTCATGGTTAGGATAAATCTGACCACTTGGCGACCCTGTTTGATGCTGAGGTCCGTGGATTTCCTGCTGATTTTAGTGATGACTTTTCTAGATTTTTCGTCAACCTACAGCTGGTCTGGACGACAACTTCATGACCTAAATCAAGAAGCGCGTGTCTTTTTCGGAAGACTTTACTTCCTTTTAATGATGGAATTGATTCATCGTGTAGATCCATCTTTCTTTCAAATGTATTACAGTAAACCGGGTAAAACTGATTAGTATCATCCAAAACAAAAGTACCTGCAATAATCTTGTACAAAAATATGTGATAGATAGTTTTTAATTGAATAACTTGGTACATTCTCCCCACACTTAGTTTCTTTCTTTGCCTTTTTATTTTCTTCTATTTCATTTTAAATAAATTCAAGCGTTTTAGGGTGTTTCTCAATTTATGTCCTTTTCGAGGTAACGATAATTTCGGTATTATCACCTAGTTTTCATCGTTCATAAATATGTATAAACATGAATTTGAGTTCATTTAATTGAAAATTTTTCAAATTTTCACAAAATTTGGCAAATAAACTAAGTGTAAACCCGAGAGAATTTATAACCCTTCCCCACACTTGAGATCATGCAATGCCCTCATTTGCATGAAATCAGACTATAATTATAAATTCATGAGGGTGATTAGTGTAGAAAAGTGATTAAAAATACCCAGTTTGTAAGCATATTATTTTACATCACATTTGATATTTTGCGCCTTGTCATCAAAATTAGTAGCTTTTTGTTGAACTTAATGACAGTCTTTGAAAGTGCGCTGTTTTACCCTGTTGTGTACATAACATAAAATACAAACATATATACATATTTTTGAAGTTTGGTATATAACCCCTACGTTCAAAAATTAATATAATATATTTTTTTTTTTTTTTTGCATACTTTAGATCAATAAAATTAAATGATAACAAAATTTGTCGCCCCGCCCTCGGGTAAAGCAATTTCGGATCAACGACCTAGTCTTCAACTCACGACGAATTTTAGAAATCATTTTTTTTAAACTTAATGAAATAAAGTAAATTTTGTTTTTAAAAACTTAAATTAAAATGCATATTAATTTCATAAAAAAACCTACAAAACAAAAATTCAGAATGGAGGGAGAAAACTAGTTCTTTAGTGTCTGCTAGCGGAAAAGACCAATCGGGTTCCATTCTCGGAACTACACGAGAACAGAACAACTAACTCTAGATAGCATTTTCTTTTTAGAACATTTGAATCTCCCCACACTTAGGTAGCTGTGGTGTCGAAATTGTGATTAACTTTATCGTCAATTTCTCTTGGTCCATAATCAACTTGCCTATCTGTGACTTTTTCTTTAAGCCAGTGCCCGGCTTCTTCCGTAATATCCCATAATTCAACTAGCTTCGCCCTTTCTTTAGGCGACAGATTGGATACTAACCGGTTACATAACTTAAAGTTCCCCTTACTTCTAGCATCAATAGCCCGTTTAAAAATTTTCTTCATTGAACTGTTAATAACGGGGTCATCTAATTTCGTATCAACAACGGGGTCCTTTGTTATTGGGTTATCATTAGGTGTTACTTCATTTTTCCCACACTTAGGCGTTTCATTATTGCTAAGCACTGCCGTTGGAGTTGGTAAAACAACATGGTTATTACCAATCGTTTTTATTGGTTCAACGGTTTTGGTTGGTGGAGGTTTAGATTTTCGAATCATAAAGGTGATCGATTTGTCACCACTTTTAAGTGTCATTCTTCCATTTCCTACATCAAATAACGCCCCGGTGGACGCAAAGAATGGTCGACCTAAAATTAGAGGAATGTTTGGGTCCTCTTCTATGTCAATGACAATGAATTCGACTAGAAAGGTTAAATTGCCTACTTGAATGGGTAGGTTGTCAGCAATTCCAACTGGGTGCTTAATGGTTTGATCAAAGAGTCGAACACTCATATCCGTTGGACTTAACTTACCTACACCTAATCTCTTATATAAGGAAAGAGGCATAACACTTACACTTGCACCTAAATCTGCTAGTGCATCATACATGACACAATCACTAAGTAGACAAGGAACAATAAATTCACCCGGATCACCTACCCTAGGTGGAGGTTTTGGTGGAACTGTCTTCACCGGGTTTACTTCTACGGTTTTTGTTTCTTGCACTTTCTTATACTTCTTCTTCTTCTTCTTTCCAATGGTATCACCAACTTTATTACCTATTACTTGCTCATACTCAACTCCTTTTCTTGGAAACGGGATGGGTGGTTTGTATGGTGTCACCACTGGCTTTACATACTCGGGTGGTGGTGGTGGTGTAACTTCTTCATTGTTACTCACATCTAAAATCTTCCCATCTTCTGGTGCTGGTTTTTCAGAATTTGTTGACACCATATTAACATTCTCTTTCCGAGGATTTGCTTCAGTATTACTCGGTAGCTTTCCTTGTTCCCTCTCACTCATCATGCTAGCAAGAGTACCTACGTGTTTTTCTAGATTCAAAATGGAAGCTTGTTGAGTTCTTAATGACTGATCAAACCTCTCGTTCGTTTGGGTTTGAGTTTCAATAAATTGTGTTTGAGATTTAACTAGCTTGAATACCACGTCTTCCATATTTGACTTTTTCTCTTCAGTTTGTTGTTGTGGTTTATATAAGCTAGGTCTTTGTTGATTGAAAGTGTTGTTTTGAGTTGGTTGATTATTCGGACCTTGTTGGTTATACGAGTTGTTGTTTGGTCCATTTGGATTGTAAAGAATGTTTTGATTTCGATTGAAGTTTAGCTTTGGCGGTTGATAATTATTTTGATAATTATTTCCCGGCCTTTGGTTCATGTAGGAAACATTCTCTCGTTGTTCCATGGTTGGTTCAAAGTGATAATCTTTCAATAAGTGTGGTCCACCGCATTGCTCACAACTGATTCGTATTGCGTGAATATCTTTATTCATCTTTTCCATTCGTCTTTCGAAAGCATCTATTTTTGCGGAAACGGAATCAAAGTCATGGCTAGAATCGGCTCTAGCCGCTTTAGATGATCTAACGATATCTTTTTCTTGGTGCCACTCATGAGAGTGGGAGGCTGTATTATCAATAATTTTGTAAGCTTCAGTTGCGGTTTTCTTCATGATGGAACCACCAGCTGTTATGTCGATGTCTTTTCTTGTAGCGATGTCTACGCCTTTATAGAAGATTTGCACTATTTGAAAAGTATCTAATCCGTGTTGAGGACATCCTCTCAACATCCTTCCGAATCTTGTCCACGCCTCATATAATGTTTCATTTGGCTTTTGCGCGAACGTAACAATTTCTCCTTGAAGTCTCACGGCTTTAGATGCCGGAAAGAATTGTTTAAGAAATTTTTCAACTAAAACATCCCATGTGTCAATCGCCCCTT
The DNA here is from genome assembly GCF_046630445.1 of Rutidosis leptorrhynchoides. Taxonomy (NCBI): domain Eukaryota; kingdom Viridiplantae; phylum Streptophyta; class Magnoliopsida; order Asterales; family Asteraceae; genus Rutidosis; species Rutidosis leptorrhynchoides. The sequence goes on along the minus strand of NC_092338.1, from coordinate 93,345,478 downwards.
CAGGTAACGATTCTAACCAATCTTTGGCTTATCCCTTTAAAGTCCAGGGAAACAACATGAGATAGATCTGCTCATCTTCCACTTCTCGGATTTTGAATAGTGTACAAATTCTTTTAAACGTACGAAGGTGTTCGTTAGGATCTTCATTCGGTGCACCACTGAATTGGCATTGGTTAGTTACCATGTGTAGAATTTGTCCTTTGATTTCATAATCTGGCGCATTAACTTCTGGCTTAATAATGGCGTGACCTTGGCCCGTGCGTGTGGCTCTCATTCGATCTTCCATACTTAGAGGTTCCGTTACTTCCATAATTGAATTTGTTGAATACGAATCACTAGAGGATTCTGATTTAATGGTTTGTGGCTCAGGAGGAATAATTAGTGGTTCAGGATCTCTGAATTGTCCTTGAATATCCTCCGGGTTCTTAATTGTGAAGTCGGGTTCAAAAGATGGATTGTCGGAAATTTGAGTTGGAGTTCTTGTTCGACTAGATGACGATTCTAAAGAAAAATCAACGGCGGCAATATTTGCTAGATGTCTTGATCGAGTTACAGGTGGTGAACGTATGAAAGGTGGTGAACGTTTTGCTCGGTGCATTCACAGAATATCCTATTAGTTATAAAAATAAGAAAAACTTATATAAGTTGTCCAATTAATAGACTTTTCTGATTTTGCCCACGTTTCGAATAGCCAAAAGATGCAGCAGGAAGCCAGGACCCTTTAAATCGGAAGCCCACAACTTGCCACTAACAAATCCAACTATTACTACGAACCAGAAAAATGTCAACGTCTATTAACTTAACCGCTTAAATAATTTTTCTTTCCGTTTGAAGAATTAGATAAGAAGTAAAGAAAATTCTATATCCTATAACTAGAGCGTCGAGAAATAAGAAAGAAAAAGATTGCGCGTCGAAAAGTGTCGAAAAATAAAAAGGTCGAAAAATAAGCGTCGAAAAATAAAAATAAGAAGGTAGCACGAAAAATGGCGTCGTAAAATTCTAAAACACCTAAAACTTAGTCTAAGGAATAAGCACTTAAGGGATTTTACGGCAAAGCCTAAAAATTCTAGAAGTAAAAATAACTATGGTAAAACTAAACTTAATACTAAAAGTTGCGACTATAGTCTAAAAATCTAAAGGTAATAAAACTAAAAAAAACATTTTTTTTAATAGACAAAATCTTTAAAAAATATGTATTTTTTTAATAATTTTTTTTTTCCTTAAAAAAAACGTTTTTTTTACAATTTTTTTTTTAAAAAAAAAACGATTTTTTTTTTAAAAAAAACGATTTTTTTTTTTACAAATTAATACTTTTTTTATAATTATAATTTTTTTTTCAAAATTTTTTTTTTAATTCATTTACTATTCATGAATAGTAAATGAAAATAAATTAATTAATTTACTATTCACATGAAAGCGACATGATAGAAATTATTAATTATAAGTTACATAATATACCCCTGAAGTATTTAATAAATACGACTTTTTAAAACTTTACGTATCAAATTTTGATTCTAAAATATTATTATATTATTATATTCTATTTCAATATTATTATATTATTATATTCTATTTCAATATTATTATATTATTATATTTTATTTCAATATTATTATAATTAAAAATATAGCGTTTTAGCGCTCCCCGGCAGCGGCGCCAAACACTTGATGTGTGCAGCGGGGTGTACGAAATAGTATTATTTTTACTAGGAAATACTACAAAATATGACACAAGTTTTATTAATTTACGGATGGGATATACCTAAACCTTGCTACAACACTTATAGGCAGTGTACCTAATCGTAGAGTAGTGTAGTTTTTAGTAAGTCCGGTTCGTTCCACAGGGAGCTGGTGAAGTTAACGCTATATTATTAAGTTTATTTGTAAAAATATATATATAAATAAGTAGTAGTATTATTATAAAATGGGGGTTTTACCGTTTAATGACCGGTTTGTCGATTTTAAGCGTAAAAATAAATGACAAAAATTAAAGTGCGTAAAATAAATTGCGATAAATAAAATGACAGAAAATAAAATGACAGAAAATAAAAGTGCGATGAAAAATACAATAAAACAATTATGCTTATTTAAACTTCCGTAATCATGATGTTTAACGTTTTGATTTTAATTAATTGTTACTCGGGTTAATTGTCCTTTGTCATGGTTTATTTGATACCTATCTGGTTTTTATCCATAATAGTCCATCGGTCATAAATATAAAGTGCGAGTGTCCTCGTCAAATTACCCTTATACCCGAAGTCAAATATTCCAACTAATTAAGGATTTAAACTGTGACGCAGTTATCACTTCTGTCAACAATTACACCAGTTATCACTGTATGTAATCTACCCCTGTTTTGATTAGATATGAATATTAATTTACCCACTTGATCAGTTTGAATAATCAATTACCCAACCCGAATAATTAATTAAATGATTATAATAGATTCCATATGAACGTCACTAAATAGGACAACCATAATCATTATTAATTATTAGGATAATTAATTTGAAGATAGGTTCGACAGACTCCAATGAGTTGTCACTCAATTAGACAATACCCCCCATCTATTAATAGTCAATAGTCCAATTTCCACAAGTGTCGGTCTTTTGCCCAAACCTTAATTATGGTACAAAATCCAATAACCCCGTCTTAATATTTAGTCAAACATCACGATTACTTCGGCTTTAAATAAGCATAATAACGATTTAGCTACTAGACATTAAATTAAAAAGGAAAGACATAACTTACAGTGGGTATTAATATCGTAGTATTACACGGGCAGAGTCTTGACTTAAAACCCGTAAATCATTTGTTACAATACTAAACTAAATCATAATTATTAAAATTATAATTAAAATTATAATTATTTATTTATGTTATATGTTTACAGAGAAGGAAAAGAAAAAGATGTGTTTGAGTTCGTGCATAAACTGCCTTTTTATAGGCATTTGGCCAGATTTTTACTGCCATGCGACTCGCATGGGTTTATGCCTATTTGCCATGCGACTCGCATGGCCACGCTGGACAGCTCACATATCTTTTGTCTTCTTGTTCGTCGACATATTTATTAAATATATATAAAATATAAATAATTTTAATAATTATTTATATATTATATTATATTTATGTGCATAGTAGACTAGATATTTTTGGTCCATTGCGTCGGGCGTTTCTTCTTGGCTCGGGTCCCGGTTCCGGATTTTCGGACGTCCTTTCGTACTATTTTATATCGTGTACTTTGCGTTCCGCAACCTGTACTCTTGTCATTTTTAGACGTTCTTCATCAATAATTTGAACCTTTTTATTTGTATCTTGTATATTTGAGCTTTTTGGACCTTTGTGTCTTTAATTCGTCGTTTTCGCCTTTTGTCTTCGCACTTATTTAATATAAACGAATATCACTTGAAAATGGAACAATTGCAACTAAAATCTTGTCTTTCTTGGGGGATAATGGTATGAAATATATGTTCCTTTTTAGCCTTATCAATTATGTAATCTCTAATGTTTTAGAGATTATGTATTCTAGTTCTAACGGTAAATCAAATGAGATTAATATTATATTAACTCATTAAATTCATGATTACATCTGAAGAAAATATATATGGAAGTATATTTTCATAAAGATTGTAATTAAAAATTCTTTTGTACAAACTGCTAATGGTGAAAATATTTTAACGGGTAGGTAATACCCAAGGAATATTTAGATTCCACATTAATAAGTTACACTGTACATTCTTTGAATCTGATTCAACAGTCATTTACTATCCTACTTACAACCACAGATATACATATCCATTCACCGCAGAATAACCATTTTCATTCAATTTTAAATTTGGATTTTGACTTATCAGAATCCAACAAGTGGCATAATGAAGAAAAACATTTGACAAAATAAAATTTGTTAGAAACAGACAAATTAACTATGAGAAATTTTGTTAAGAATCCACGCTAACTGTTCCTAGCTAACTGATTACATTTTATTTATCGCAATTTAATTATCGCAATTTATATTCTCGCAATTTTATTTATCGTCATTTAATTTCTGTTATTTATTTTATGCACTTTAAATATCGGGACACGTATACAAGGTTTTGACATATCATATCGATGCATCTATATATATTATTTGGAATAACCATAGACACTCTATGTGCAGTAATGATTGAGTTAGCTATACAGGGTTAAGGTTGATTCTATAATAATATATATACTTTGAGTTGTGATCGAGTCTGAGACATGTATACAATGGGTCACGATACGTATTAATTAATTCGATTATTATATATTAAACTATATATGAATTATTGGATTACTAATTGTGGACTGCCAATATTGGACAATTAAAATGAATTAAAATATTGATTATAACATATGAAACTAAACAATTCTTTAAGTTTGCCACTTGATTTCATCTTAAACCTCATTTGTATCTTGACGACTACAATCTGCGTTCAAACCTTTCATAATCCTTGAAAACACCTCAATCGGTAGGATGAACCAAGCGCACTTCATCTACGGAAGAAAAGATTGATGCATATAGTTATGTACTTGAAAACACTCAGAACCTGAGTAAACGTTTAACACATATCTGTGCTAGCTAGGGATGGCAATGGATCATATATGGATCGGGTGAGGCCGTATCCATATCCATATCCATTTATTCTTTTTTAGTTTTCATCCATCCATATCCGTCGGGTGAAGCGGGTTAATGGATAATTATCCATATCCGTTTAAATTTATCTTATTTTTAACAATTATAAGCGGTGGTTCATTATATACGATCAAAAGTAAAAAAAATTTAATAGTTTATTTTACTAATCTATATAACAAATATTCAATAAATAGCCTATTAAATGTGTAAAGATATCAACATGTAAGTTGCTTACTTTTAGTTACATGGAATCACATTTAAACCATCAAAGTATGATAAATACATTTAAATTAAACAAAACAAAATGTAAGAATAAAGTTATATTTTTAGAAAAAATATAACGAAAGATGAATATGAATATAATTAATGAAATATCACTACATAAATGATACTAATTTGAGTGATAAATTTATATATTTAATTATTTCGGGTGGAAGAGGGTTCATCCTTGGATGAAATTTTTTCATCCATATCCATTTAGATCGTCCATATCCACGAATAATCGGGTGGATCGGATGGATATCCACTGGATCGGGTATCCATTGCCATCCCTAGTGCTAGCTCCTTTGACGTTGTTATTACCGAAAATGACTTTACAATCTCTCTCCAAATTAGCCAATTTTGTCACAGCTCCAGCAAATTAACTTCGACTTTCATTCGAATAAACCTTATTATAAAGATTACCCCTTCATTATTGTTACCGGAGAACCTGTTATATTCCATCACATTACCATCAGCGTTTAATCATCTACAAACATAATTCTCTTGAAACCATCTCGGATTGATAACCGATGATTCAGATATGGTAGCATTAAATGCAGAGGAAACAGCAAAATCGTAGATGGTCTAAACGGCTAAAAGTTTGATAATAAAGAATGGAATGTTGGGAACGCTCGATAGAAAATTGGTACTGAGAAAAAAAACAGATTGAGCTAACCATGAAGGAGACTCTGAACAAATCACAAGGACTAAACTTGTACATAAAGAATCCTGATGATTCTGTTTCTGATGAAATCTTTAGCGAATACCTTGCTCCTTAATCTCTCTAAATCATCGTGAATGAATTTCTTCATCACAATTTGATTCTAAAATTCTAAGATATTATCATATCTTTCATGATAAATATCCTCAATATTTCTGAAGATATCTTCATAAATATTCTCGTCCGATATTAATTATCTCTCTGCGCTATCTGTGATATATCATAAAAAGAAACTATTTTAGTTTCTAAATTCTGAAAAGAAAAGAAAAATCGAACTTAAATTATGAATGTTTTTGAAGTAATGTTGGGAACTGATGCATGAGTTAGTATAATATAATGACACTTGATCAACGTGATTATATTACAGTAAGTCATACTGAGTTTTTTAATGAAACAAGATGATTCACAGATCATAACGTCATCATGTGCCATGTTACACGACTCTTACATTCTACTAAATCCCTAAACGAAATTAAGAACATATTTTCTTGATAATTCTATCTTTTCCAGTGACCTCTGATAATTTGGCAAATGTTTTGGAATTATGAATTGAAGTATAAAAGATGAGAGTTGTGAAAATAAAGGGAACGAAAGAAGTAGATTTATAGTGAAATATCCGACAGAGCAATCGAAATAGATCATCGCATTTAACCAAAGAGGATTCTAAATTTCCTAAGAATCAAATGTTATTACGAAGATTTCCTCTAAATCCCTTGAATTCCGGAAATTAACCGTGACTACGTCACCGGTTAAGACGAACATGCAATTATTCATTTGACTCTTTTGTGATAGCTTCATTCGTACTCTTCGAATAATCGAATTATTTTATCTTTATTACTCAATGGTGTTAAAACTCTAATTTCCAACTCATATGAGTCATGAAAACATATTTATTGTTAGCAATGACCATTCCAATCAAATTTCGGGACAAAATTTCTTTAACGGGTAGGCACTGTGACGACCCGGAAAATTCCGACCAAATTTAAACTTAATCTTTATATGATTTCGACACGATAAGCAAAGTCTGTTATGTTGCGTCTCAAAATTTTTGAACTATTTTCATATATGCAGTTACCCTTTGTCTATTCCCGACGATTCACGAACAAGTGGTTGTAACTAAATATGTATATATATAAATGAAAGTATATAAATTATAATTTGAAATTTTAAAATATAATTTAAACATTAAAATTAAATATGTAAAATAAGACATAAAATAATTAAGTTGTACCTAAAATGAATTTATATTAAATATATGATTTCTATAGGTAATTATTATTATATACATATTATAATATATATATATATATATATATATATATATATATATATATATATATATATATATATATATATAATTCATAAATAATAAAGAATCAATAAAAGTTATTATATAATATAACATATGATTAGTAAATATTATATGATTAATAATATATAATGTTAATATATGTAATTACAAGTTAAAAATATAGTTGTTATATTAATATCATTATTGTTTTCATTATTATTATTAATATTAATATTAATATTAAAATCTTTATTAATTATATTATTAGTTTCAATATATAATTTATAAATATATGGACATTTATACAATTAATTTGTTATATTACTAATATTATTGATATCATAATTAGTAGAAAAATTATGAATTTAGCTACTATTATGATTATTATTATTATTATTATTATTATTATTATTATTATTATTATTATTTTATCATTAAAAATCATTATTGATATTATAAATATTAATATAAAGAATAATACAATTTATTATTATTATCATTAGTAATATCATTTATAACATTGTTATTAATAATTATTATTATCATTATTGTTAAGATCAAGGTTGTAAAAGACGTGAGACGGGGTCGAGACGGTCGGGTCCTAAAAAGGTCGAGACGTTCGAGACGGGGTCCAGACGGGGGTCGAGACGGATGTTGACCAGAGTTGACTTTTAATTATATAAGTATATAAATGTATATACGTGTACATATTTTAAAGCCAAAAACTTTAATTGACTAATTTATACCTATAATCGCTATTACCGTTAATATAATACAAAAAATTCAAACTAAAATATGACAAATTTGACCGATTTAACCGACTTTCTAACTTTTCCGAATTTTAAGAGACTTTGACATGATTTTTTTCAACTTTGACCCGAATTTTGACCGTTGACTGTCATATTAGACGTTTTTTTGGAGACGGGACGGGCTAGTCACCAAACCGTCGCAACGGGCGTCGCAACGGCTTTAGACGGGGTGTTTTGCAACAGAGGTTAAGATTATTATTATTATTATCATAGACACTAACTAACACTTTTATAAGTCAAAAACACCAAAAACATAAAATCCAGTGTTTTTAGAAAGTTACCCAAATGAGATGATGTTGGTATGGATTCGAAGAGGAAGATGCAAGGATTCTAAATATGTAATTTGTTTTGAAGAACGCTTGCTATATTCAAAATGGATGATGATTCTTTGAGTTGGTGTTTGAGAGAATAAAGTAGGAGTAGTAGAAGAGAAGATGAATGAATGAGTGGAAGTGGTGAGGTGGTTGACTAGTTGACCTAGTCACCACTTTGGCCACTTGACACGATTAGTCCCTCAAGTTTGAAGCGGGTGCGTGAATTACCTAAACGAAATATTTTAAAAACGCGTTTTAACGGAAGGTGTTATAATTATATAACGGACTTTAAAATAATTAAACGGAAAGTAAACGGAAAAAGACGGGATGTTACAGGATTCCGGCTGGAATTCCGTCTGTCGTCGCCTCTTGGTGGTTTTAGGGTGGGTTTGGTCTTATGCTTGCTTGTTGGTTCTGTTTCACTCCATTTTCCCTGTCGTCGTTTCCGTTTCGGGTTGGCTCGACGTCGTTGCCGCCGTAGTCGACTATGTCGATATCGAAAAATGAGGTTTTCTGTTGTGATCTCTTAAGGGCTCTTCGACCGCCCGTACGGTAGTTTGGTCTTTTTAGGGGGCTCCTTCGGTTTGCTGGTCTCAGGGGAGGTGTTCTTGGGTTTCCAGGTGAACGGGCTAGCTGGTTTGTTGTTGGTCGAATTTTGCTCTTTGGGTTTGATTGGTGCGGTACTGGATCGGGTGGTCTTTCCCGAGCATGGCCGGGCTCCGGGGGGGGGGGGGGGGGGGGGGGTTGTATATCGGTAGGTTTGGATTTTGGCAGGAATGCGGTTATGGAAGTTCATGGTTTTTATTATTTTTGGGGAATGTTTGCTCACAATTTAATGTAGTTGTGTATTGTCAACGTTTGTATGTATTGGGTTCGATCACGAACCTCAGATCATCGATCAACTGTGTAATTTGTATTCTGCCGCCTGATCTTTATGATCTATTTATATATTTATTTATTTTCGCCAAAAAAATAAAATAATTGAAGCTTATTAAAATCATAAACTCAAGCTTCTATAAACTCCTGTAAGCTTCCATAAGCTTATGCGCCAAACACACGGTAAAACCAAATACTCCGTAAACAACCCCGGTTTGAAGAGCGACTTCGTGGTAAAATTCTAAAAAAAAAAATAAATCGTTACCATATTCAAAGCACCAGTGTTTAACAAAATTAACAGCAATTGATCTGTGAATGATGAAATGATTCTTATCGACGATCATCAAATAAACAGCAATTCTCCGATCTGGTTACAATCTGCCCTAATCGCGTACTGATCATTACTTCGACACCAAGGTGTGTAAATTTTCTTGCAAAAATTACAAAATATATGAATTCCCCCTTTTTATGATTTTATTCTTTCAATTTCATCATATAATTATATAAATACAATGTTATCTGTTTGTATTAAGCAAATCAAAATTCAATCTCCACTTGTAATTATTGACGGTTTCAATTTACTTGTGCTTTTCTAGGGTTTCAATGGGGTTGAGTAAAACTGAAATCAATTTGAGACGATTACTAGCATCTGCACCTAATCAACAAAATCAATCCAAACTTATTCATGTACGCCAACTATTCATCTGATTAATTTATCATTACTTATTTATTTCTATTGTTTAAGCAAGTATATAATCTGTTGATGCTTTAATTATGATTTAGCATTTAGGATGATAATAATAGAGGGTATTGATTTTGCAGTATGTTGGAACTTTAAGAGAGCAGTTGGAGCAACTTGCTGCAGAGCGAACACCAGACGGATTACCTAGGTCTGCGTTCAGCTCTTTTTCGGCACTTGAGCCTTTATAGTACTTAACTTGATTAGAATTTTGATTAGGTTTCGATTTTAGGTTGAATTTTAAAGCTAAATTAAGTGATTACTGGTACTTAGGCTATATGAAGTACTTAACTTGATAATCATTTGATAAGATTTTGGTTTGCAGAATATCAAAAGCTACATTGAGTGATTACTCTGAGAAAGTTGAAGCAATTGCTGCCAACTTGGCTACCCTGTCGGTGCGTCTTTTTCTCTTCATCTTTTATGTCGGCCATGTTTGTAACCAGTTTTTAAATGCTATCTAAGTAGCTTCGTTTTCTTTATATATGCTAGCTAAACACTCCCTCAGAGCTGTCCACTGGTGACTCATCAATTGGCGAAAAGACTACAAAAACTGAAAAAGAAATTATTACTGCTTCTCCTGGTCTGAGAAGAAGAGCTGTGTGAGTAAAAGTTATGTTGTTGTTAAATATTGTGTTATTAGTTTATGTTTATCATGGTTTTATAATTGTTAATTAATCAAACAGGCCCCCATCTAGTGTTGAAGAGAGAAGCCAAAATACAGTTGATGCAACTGATTCAGCTCCTATCAAATTGGATGCTGAAGCTCACGCTCACATTACAAAGCACAGGTACGTTATTCTTGTATCCTTGTGATAAAATACTCGGTTACTTTGAAAAGAATTACATCATCTGTCTTGGCTTATATCTGTAATATACATACATACATATGTAATTTAAATCGGTCTTAAATATACACAAAAAAGATGAATTTAGTGTACTGAATTTGATTTATATATATGTCATAATGAACATGTAAAAATTAATTTTTTTTGCATTAGTTTTGATACTTCACCAAGTGTGACTGGCTAGATGCTTTAACGCAAGTGCTTGCCTATTAGGAAAAGTCGTTCACTACCCTCTAATAATAGCGAAATAGATAGACAAGCGTAGTATACCCAAATCAATTGGACGATTATTTTATTAACTTTTCTTGACTGCTGACCAAATTGAATGCAAACGTGCAACAATTTACGTATGAAATCGAGGTTGTTTGACTAGATGGATGTTGCTTCAAACAGGAAGCTCCAAGAAGATTTGACTGATGAAATGGTGGGGCTAGCACGACAGCTTAAAGAGAGTACTCTCATGATGAATCAATCCATTAAAAACACTGAAAAAGTAAGTTGCCAGATTTCACGTCTATCACTAACTTTTTTTTTTTTACTTTGCACGACCATATTCTGTGAAGGCATCATTTTGACCCGTTAACCTACAAATGGGTCGATTTGGAACATTTTTTTTTTATTAATTGTTAAGTTAAAAGATGACCTACAAAGGCAGTAGCACATCAAACTAGTGTTGTAAAAAATGGCCGAGACGGGCGTTGCAACGGTTTTACCATGCTACAGTTGCAACGGACCTAGAAACGGTTAAAAAAAGGTCAACAACGGCCGATACGGGAAAAAAAAAGGCCGAGACGGGGTCGAGACGAATGTTGACCAACGTTGACTTTTTAAATAAATTTCAAAAATAAACATTTGAAACATAAATATTTCAAATTAAAGGCAAATATCTATGTTTACTTTGAAATATCAATGTTTGAAATGTTTATGTTTGAAATATATATAAAAAGTCAACGTTGGTCAACATCCGTCTCGATCCCATTTTTTCCGTTGCGACGTTTTAAGGTCCATACCGTCCCGACCCCGTCTTGCGTCCTTTTCAACCTTGCATCAAATGACACAATGAGTTGAACTGTGAAAGGGAAAAGTCACTCAAGTGTATTAAAACGAGTGTAACTTTTTAATTACTTCATTTAAATTGCCAGATAGAGTTTACTGTAATAAGGGGAGAACGGAGTTATAGGGAATGTAAGGGTACTTGAGGGATGCAATAATCTAGTTTATGTAATCGTGCATATCCAACAAGTTTAGTATTTATAAATGCAAAAAGTTGGATGAAGTGTTGTTGGCTAATGGTTTAACATGCTACCTAATTTTTGCTTCCTTACAACTATGGTGTAATTTGAATGCAGATTCTTGATTCAACGGAGCAAGCAGTCGAGCATAGCTTAGCAAGTACTGGGCGAGCGAATACACAGGCAATGGCTGTGTTCTCGGATACTTCTAAGACCTCATGCTTCACATGGCTTGTGATGTTTCTCATGATGTGCATCTTTGTTATGGTGGTTCTTCTCATTAAAGTGACTTGAATTGTATCTGCCCAGATGAGGTGTACAGTTTCAAACTATTGATAAGTTTGAAAATATTTGTCTGTTACAACATAACTTAAGAGTCAAAAACTTGTATTTTCACTTGTCTCCGAGGTATAATAGAGGTTACGAAGAACTCAAAGTTGTATTAAGGAATTTTTAAGGATGATATAGTGAGGATAAAAACTTAAAAGGTCACCATGTCATGTTTGTGTATTACATCAATATGTGTTTATAAAAGAAACAGAGGTTTAATTCATTGTGAGTTGAATATAGTAATATTTGTTTTAAAGATAGTAAAAAAGAAAAGTAAAGCTGACCCTCTCCATTTTTTCTAGAAATGCTAACCAAGTGACACACCGGAGCCATGGGTCATGAAAGAGGTTGGCTCCCATCCTCCTCAACTATGTATAGCCAATGAACTCCTCGCTTTAGTCCGTTCGATTTATTCCTTCTTTGGGCTCTTTTGCTTGGGGGCGAAGGTTATGCTTAATGTCCATTTGACTATGGATCTTCTTACCTCGCTTTAGTCCGTTCGATTTATTTCTTCTTTGGGCTCTTTTGCTTGGGGACGAAGGTTATGCTTAATGTCCATTTGATTATGGATCTTCTTGATTTTGTCAGCTTTACATCTCCATGTGAGAAAAATTGTGTAACTCATTATTAGAAAGACGCGGAGTTGTGAACTTATAACATTCTGATGTATGTTACATGTCCCACAGTCACTATCTTACCATCACGGGGACTAGTTGACTGTTAATTAAGGGTAACTTTATTTTTACACATACACTAAGGAGGTGTTTGTTTTTCAGTTTGCAGATCTTATTATAATGTTTTATGTCCGCGCGCATGCAGGCGTTTTTATTGCAGAAAGTTTGTTTTTTTAAAGACATAAGATACAATATCTTATTATGTTTGCAGCCTCTCAAACTTAAAAATATGCTAAGTGTTGCAGATAGAATTAAGTTATATTGCAGATATAAAAACAAACACTCCTCACTATTCAGCATACACTACATTTTCTTTCCCAACCAATTATGATTGTGTCACTGGTAATTTATTTTACATAACATACATAGATCCTTATTTGATTGCTGTACATATAGCTTATGAAAAGCATCCTCCAAAAACTGATTATGCAAAAAAAAAACCCATTTGGCCAATTTGCCTAACAAAACTTATAATCTACTGATAATTCCCAAGACGAAGCTCTAAATCCAACTCACCACCTTCATCATTTACTCGAACATGTTCTTCTTCATTTGACTGACCAAATTGTAAGCTTAAGCTTAATCTCATCTCCTCTTGAGATGAACTTGTGACCAATCCATTAAATATTTGTTGATTTCCACAAATACTATCATAGATCGCAGGACTAGATCGTAACATAAACTCATGATGAGTTTGCCCCTCTTGATGATTGCTATGGATGCAACTTGTGATCAAACATGGTTGATAGAGTCTATCATCACTTTTATTGTTTGAAGAGTTAGACCTTTTTCTAGATCTATCTTTTCGGTGGACGTTCATATGTCCTCCTAACGCTTGTGCAGTTGTGAACCCGTGCTTGCAATATATGCACTCATAGGATCTCACATCTTGCAAATATGGTTGATCATTAGCCTCTTCAATTGAAATCTCAGGTTGATCTTGGTGACATAAATTTGTGGGCTCCATATCACAAACTGAATAAGCAGTTAGTAAGGGGGGAACTTTACTCCCTTTTATTAGCCAGACTTATTCTTCAGCCGGCTATGTTTTTATAAATATATCTTACAATTGATGATGACTCATGTCTTGTCCTGTGCTTCCAAATCTCATGACACATAGACGTCGTGTGGAATTATGTACATACGGTTTGTCTTTCGTGTATGGACTTTTGTGAGATAGGTCGTAGTGCTTACATGACCATCAATCACGCGTACTAGTAAACGTTCAAATGTAACGCGCTTTTGGAAATATAGATTTGTTTGATCAATTTTTTTCTATCTTATTTTTTGGCGAAAATTGAAATTTTAAAGATTAAGGGTCAAATAGGTACTAAAACAAATCTAGGGGGCTTCTTATTCGCCAACCAAATCCTCCTACATCTCTATATAACCGTTGGTTTATTAAGAAAGACGCAGGAAAAGCACTTCAAATTGTTGATTAATCACCATAGATGGCTTAAAACAAATCCTCCTACATCTCTATATTGCGATTTTGGTGGTATAGTAATAATCTATATAATTTATTATAATTATTGTCTGTGAACCAGTTAAATAAACAAGATGGCAGGGTACAAATTTTACTTTCATGTTATGATTATGTAGTTAGTGAATCATGCTTATTGGATCAGCTGTGCAAACAATATCATGAGTACAGACACTCTTAATGAGGTAATACACTTCGTTTATTGCATATACGTATACGTTAGAGAGAGCTAATGCATGTTGATGAAGATTGATCAAGTAATAAAGTTCTACTAAAACAAACCAAATGCTTCAAAAAGGGAAGAAAATAGTAGCTTTTGTAAATATTGTATAGGTTAGAGAGAGCTTGGTCTGAAAAAATGGTGCATGCATTTTCAAAGATAAATAAAAAGTTGATAAAACTTTATTCACAACTTTGCGAAAGTTGCTATTTTGTTAAAGAGTTTGTTTATCTATTAGCTTATAAACATCAAAGGTTACCATAACATCCACTTAGCATAAGGGTAAATAGCCCTAGAAAAATATATAAAGAAGTACTCCAAAATTAATAAAGGTGATATCAATTTTACCATTGCACGCGCGTAACGGATTATGATTTAGAAATTATGCCCGTAAAAGATCAAATTATCTGTTAACCTATATATGTGTCATGCTTTTGCTTTGAATGCCATTACATACTCATATCTCTTTGGTGCTTTAATTTTGAGCGAGGGAATTTGAGGGTTGTTACATGTCAGTATGTCAACTTATTTATTTTCAAGTGTTTTTCCTTAACGTATAAACACACAAACATTTTTTTTTTTTCAGAATTGTGTCTAAATCCTCATATCTGCTGTCAAAATAATCAAATAAGCAGATAAACATTATTTAACCAATCTAAAACACCCTTAAAATCGGTTTTGAGAAAGAGTCAAGAGTTGTGAATAGTAAGCGTAAGCTTGACGTTAGATACTTAGATGAATCAAACTCAAAATTTCCAGATTTTGGAAGTGCATATATAAATCTCATTTAATTTGTTTTTAGCATTTGTACTTTACGGTCTTGGTTGACTCGTAGCAGTTAGAAAGCGTGGGTATTGAAGAGTGAGAAGACCTAAAGATTTTTTTAATTTATTTCTAAAATTAAAGTAATAATTAAGGTAACACTATGCGTTTTTTAATTTGCATGCTCCTGGCATAGAATCTCTAAAGGGTCCAAATGGCTTAGACTTGAGCCGGCTAAAACTCATGAATGAATTAAAAATGATATGATAAAAATGATAAAAATGAGACATTAGTCAAAATATATACGGAGTATAAATCAACACGTTCAATTAAGACAACGTTCAATTAAGAGCGCTCATGAAAAAATCAAGTTCAAAATTTGAAGTTACCATGATCTTCTTCGAGTCAATTTGATCTTTATAATATAAAAAATAAAATTGATTTGGACCAAGTCCCACAATCTGTAAGGAGGTGTAACCGTGTAAACTAGATTATCACTGTTAGGCCACTTACTATCGTTCTTCATTTTCACTGAACTTCTCTCCTCTAAATCAGCACAAACACTTTAACATTTCTTTCACATTCATTTCACTAAACTCTCACTATCTTACACTCCATTTCAAACTTTAACTAATTTAAAATTATTATTTAAATACAATAAATAAATACAAATAACATTTTATTAAATAAAATAAAAACATTACATTATTAAAAATTAAAAACAAATAAATAAATAAAAATTTAAACTAACATAAATAAAAATAAATTACATAAAATAAAAAGCGATTACATTAATATAAATAAAATACGATTACATTAAATTAAACTACGATAACATAAACGATAACATAAAATTAAACTACTATTACATAAAAATAAAAATACGATTAAATTAACTAAATACCGATTAATCGGTATAATATCCATCCTCACTACGATTAGTTAAGTGAGGGCTCGTCCCAATGTTTCGTATACAACACGACATTAGTCGAGTTGATTATGGCGGTTCCGAGTAGCCAAGCACATTTATCATTATCCTCGAGCCACTCGAACACCTTCTTTTCTTCATTCCAATACGCAAAATGCGAAGCCTCGCAGTCAACGATTCGCCTTAAATGATCGAACAAATTGCAAACGTAAAGGCCGCTAACCGCCACATCTAAGGTATTGACTCTCCCACCGTCGTATCGGTCCATGTCATCGGAAAAAAAATCCTCCGCCGTGAACCTCGAACGTAACCGTGTTTGTGTGCACCATGATTGTGTAAAAATTGAGAGTAAAAAATGTATGTGTGACTGTGAGGAAAAATTGAGAGTGAAATGATATGGTTTTGGTTAAGTGATGGTATATATATATATATATATATATATATATATATATATATATATATATATATATATATATATATATATATATAGTGGTAGGATCAAGAGAGAAGTAACCATTCGGAGAGAAAGCGGGGGAAGCAAAAACTTTTTTTTTTTCGTTTTTTGAAAAAACTTTGTTCACGAACATTATAGATGAGATGAAAATATGAACATTTAGTAGAGACACTTTGTGATAAATGTTTTTATTTTGGCGGAAAAACGCTAGAAGAAGTAATATATAACAATTATCGTGTTTTTCGAGCGTATTTTGAGGTTTTAGCTATTGGGGTTTAGATATTAGGGTTTAGATATTAGGGTTTATAGTTAGGGTTTAGAAATTTAGGGTTTAGGGTTTAGATTTAGGATTTAGATTGAGTTTTTAACAAGGACGGTTTAGAGTTTAGGGTTTGATGTTTTGGGTTTATGGAATAAACCCAAAACACCAAACCCTAAACCCTAAACCCTAAACTCTAAATCGGGCTAAATTTTACTTCACAAAACATGAAAAAAAAACCTTCATATTCTTCACGAACAATATTATCTTAAATGTTATTTTTGTCGATCGTTTTTCCGCCTAAATAATAACATTCATCACGAAGTGTCTATTCTAAATGTTCATATTTTCGTGTGATCTTGATGCCGGAAAAAAAAAAATTTCAAAAAAAAACGGAAATTTTTTTTTTTTGATTCCCCCCGCTTCCCCCCGATTGGTTACTTCCCCATTGATCCTGCCTATATATATATATATATATATATATATATATATATATATATATATATATATATGTGAAATGGATTGGAAAAAAGAAAGAAAAGGCAACGGCTCAAATTAAAAATTCAAAAATCGAAGTGGGGCCCACAAATACATCCGTTACAAGCGTTGCATGCCCACTGGCGGACGCTTTGGCGATTTTCTGGTGATGCTCGTGAGGTGGTGGTGGCCGGTGGCGAGCCTGGGTGGCGGTACATAACAAGTGGTCTTATATTTAGTCATATACCATTATAGATGCATTAAAGTATTGTACAATACAATACTTTTTAAAACATTTTTGATAGTGCATGACAAAAAAATAATAATGTACAAATCATGTGTAAATGGCATAAATATATGTTTGAACATTGAATGTGCATTATGGTACTCTTTGTTTATGAACCTTTATACCTGACTATTTTGATTTAACTATATTAAGTGAGTTTGATCAACTCTTTTAAGGTTCTTACAAGACGCAAAAAAGGGAATTCACATGTAACGACAAATGATTTAGATGTAACAATTGACACGGTTTTCCCTTTCTCTAAAAATAAAAATGAAAATGAGTGAACTCGTCTTGTTTAAGCCACATGTATCTGCACCTGCTGTAACTTTATTTGGCAAAGGAGTAGAACACTTGAACATTACTTCGAGTAATGATGGTATAACGATTTTACCTTATACCTTTAAAATTGTACATCATTTCAGTTAGATGAGTTATCTAGCGTTTATGCTCTGTAACATAACCTTTTTTTGAATTAAACTACATGTCTATATCTTCAATAAATCGAAATCAATGGCGTACTGAATTCACTAGCATGAGGTTCAAATGACATGTGTAAAGTGGTACTAATTCACTACACGTTCTGCTAAAATCGAGCCTACCATCACTGGTCAACTTCCATTTAAGTGAACCTTAAGGAGAAATTGAAACCCGAATTATCATGATTCAGCACGAGGCAACAAGAAACTAAAACCTGAGTTGTCACGAACAAGTGGTGGCGGCTCAATATCTGCTATATTGATCTGATCCATTGATTTGGAGAGATCGTCAACAGAGAACGGTATGCTGCACCACAAGACAAGAAATGTGTTATTTCTTATCTACATATCTGTATACTTTCAACATGGATATTAAAAGAAAAGTGTGATAAACAAAATATATTAGTGTATAATATAATTCAAATAACATGATCAACCTTGAATCATCATCCAGTAAAAAAGAACTGCTGACAGCATTATTTGAATCTTCCGTCATCAGCACCCTCATGTTGGAAATCACCTGCCGACAAAAAAAAAAATGGTAGCTGTTAGGTATTCATTTACAATTGGTTTCATTTAGTAATTTTGTGCAAAAAAATGTGTGCTACTCCGTATATTATAAGTAGAGAAATTGATACAAATTGTTCCTTGTTATTCGCCAGTTAGATCTGGCCATTTCAATCCATTTCCTTATACATTGGTTGTTTCAGGTTCTGTGTTATCATTAACAATCAAAAGGGTAAAATAAAATAAAATATAGTTTTGAAGTAAATGGAAAGTAGGTCAGAAAGTGTTTTAGTTGCATACTCATTAGAAAATTTTATTATGTATGAGATGATATAACTTTAATAATGAAACACTAACTGTTATGATGCCTTAGTTGCTGTCTCAGCAACCTGGGTTCCCAAATACAGCTAGTCGCGGTTTTTAAGCCTTCATTTGTATCCTGTTCGCGTTTGTATACATGGGCTGGGCTCCCATCTGTTTAGCCCTTCGAGTTTTAATAAAATTCATTTGCTTTTCGAAAAAAATAATGAAACACTAACTACTTATTAAAAAATAATAAAAATATGGACAATTTAGTATTTCGGGTCAACTGAACCCACTTTGAACCATTTGCCCATTTTTCACTTATAAAAATAATGCATGATGATATCGATACATACATCTTGAGAAAGGCTATGCGTTCCGTATTTGTCATCCCAATACATAGTACTGATTCTGTATAGCTGTTGTATGCTAAGAACCTGCAGGTGCCATAGTTTTACCTTTAGTTTCTGATGTAAGAATGCCATTATTGCCCTCTATTAAGATGTGGGAAGCTGAGACTTACTGGGCATAGATCATGACTTATTTCATCCAGGGTCTTCTTTGACTTTTGATGAATAACCTAAAATAAGTATAAGAAGCGTGTTGAGATATAGCTTCTGAACCAAAAGGCTTTGGGACTAGAAGTATAAGGATAAACAGTTGAATTACTTTACATAACAGTTCAGAAAGATGAAATGACAAAAAAAAAAAAAATTAAATTAAATATCAGATTTATAAGGCAATTAAAGATAGGAAGTAGTACCAGAAACCCAATAGCTTGTCTTATGTGCTTGAGCTCGTCCCAAGATGATCCTGCGTACTGGAGATTGATTTCCCAAAAATCAATATAAACACTTTGGAATATAACACGGTTAAAAGGAAAGGATAAGGTTACCTCTTCAGTTGCTTTGTAGCACCACTGTTCCAATTCAGACATCCCTGCCTTGACATATTCTCCATTGCTGAAAGAGCAGCACTCTCGTCTCAACAGAAGACTGCATACACGAATTAAATAATACAATTAATTGATATAATATATATACATACATATATATACATGTGAGTAAATAGGCATGTAAAGCTTTGTATCAGAACCTGTTGAATAATTGTACATTGATGAAAGAAAAAATCTGCGTGAAGATTTTGCGAACCAAAAATGGTGGCACCTACAGAGACATAATATGGGATAAAGATGAGCAAGGTTTTTTGCATTATTTGATAAGAATATGGTGGCACCCAGAGAGAAAAAAATAAGGGATGAAATCATGAAAATGAAGAAAACGTGATCATTGGTCAAGATTTTTATGGTTGGGAAATCTAGAAATAAAATTTGTTGTGGCTATACATTGTTTCAAGTCTCTTAACCATGTCGCACCCGGTCCCTTTTAAGTGTCTTAACCAAGTCTCCAAATCATACAATATGTAAGCTGGAAGTTCAGATATCAGTATACGATATACCAGCATCTGATATGATTGATTTATAGATTATAGGTCTCATTTGAGCTTTATTAGATGAGTTGGTCTACCTCTCTAACGTTAAGGGTTATCTAGGAAGGTTTTATCTCCTAATCATAGGAAGTTATCTTGTTTGTTATCATCACTTGTACTATTACATATTATAGCCATCACACAATGAGGTCGTTAGAGAAAGGTTGGAAACGGTCATAGGATAACCCAGTTAGGTTGTGCACATCTAAGTAAAAATACTCGTAGCCTCCGTTTACCCGTTATCTTATTTTATGTAACTCTACCAAAAAATTTATCTGTATTTTCTATCTGCTCAATCAAATACATATGGTTTAGCCTCATACATGAAGACCACACCATATGAGAGAAACAAACATGTGAGGCATAGTGCACTGACATTGTTAGATTTCAGCATGTTTAAGAAGCATCCAATGTTGTTGACAATCCCTTGCCAGTGAGCAAGTAGAATATTTTGAGAAGCAGCATTTGCTAATGCACTAGCTGTCCCCTTTAGCAAGTTTGCTCTGGATAATCTTGGTGCCTAGACGATTTGCATTAAAAATTATAAAATGCTTAGTAGAGAGGATAATAATTTACTAAGTGCCTGATGTTATATTAGCATTTAAAGCACCTGAATGCACAACCCTAGCAACGGAGAAATCTCTTTCTTTAAGTTATCACGTATCATCCCATATATTTTCTCAACATAAGCTGTTAATTGCTGCTTGAAAAGCAAAGCAGGGTATTTGGCTTCAACTTGTTGTAATGTGTTAGATGCACCATTTGTCTCCTTATCTATTAAAGAAATATCTACACCTTGTGGAGTTCCACGAAAGCTCTACAAAACCATCAAATGTACTTAAATGCTGAAAATTATGATTTGGATCTCTCTTAGTTTCTTCCTTATTTGGTTTACCTGAGTCATCCTTCCAAACAGGGAGGCTGATGCAGTACGTCGATGCTGTGGGGCCCCAGCAGCACCACTAGCTTTCAACGTGCGTTGCAACAGCAACAGGAGCGTTGATGCATTGGATAACCAATAGGCTAAGACTTCATTGTTATCTTGTGTCTACATTCAAAAGTCAGATTATGTCAATATATATTATATATGCTTGTATGATAAGAGGGGTAGCTCTACCACATTAAAATAGATCTTTAGAATCCATACCTCAATTGCTTGACCTATGATTTGTATTATACGATCGAAAATGCTCGTTTTTTCAGCTTCAAATGACCTCCACTGTCTGAGACATTTGTATATGATGCAAGCAGCAACCGGTCGGCCTTTCGAGAATCCTAGGGGTTGTGCGATACATCGAATGAGCAAATCTTGATATTCCTGCTGTTTCTCATTAAGTGACTTTTGGGGTCTCTCCTCCACATCAGCATCCCTCATTTGCATTGAAGGACTGTGAAGATCCTAAAAATAAAATTATAATAGAGAGACCAAACTGAATTAGATCAAAAACATGTGACCATTATATATTTATGTAACCATACATAAACTATGACCTAATATGAAGAGAATTCATCTTACCACAGTCTGAGCGTTTTTCTGGCTTTCAGTCCTCTATCATTGTTCAAGTCGAAAAAAGAAAAAAGAGAGATGTTAGTATCAGAATTTATACTAAGATGAAAATAGATAATTTTGTAAGTACCCTCATCGATTTTGACCGTGCTGCCTGCAGCTTGGTATTTTGTGCCATTGTTAAGGCCTGCTGACGAAGAACTTTGTTTTCAGACTCTATGTTTGTGAGCTTCTCCTCGAGCCTAGCAAAGAGAATTTACATTGTAATTGTTGGAAAAGAAAGGATAGAAGAATGATTGATTAAGGGTCTGAATACAGAAACTTGAGTTTTCCTAGAGAACCATGGTAATGCCAAAAAATTCAAAAGCACAGCTCTACACACATACATACATATTTACACACACACATACTAGATGCACATCCTACTTAAGTGCTGCATCCTGGGACCCAGGTACTTAAGAGAAACTTTATATAGAAAGATTTGGTGAGGTGCTTGTCGGTTACACCATAATATAAGCACTTAATGTAGTAGGTGTGTCAGATATAGTGCTCAAAAAGTCCCAAGGTAACATATACAGAAGAAAATAAATATAAATACTCCTATAATAATAGCTTGACTTACTGAGTTACGATCAGTATTATGCTTATATTCAGTATTATGCTTATATTAGTGAGAACTAGTGTCTTACTTATGATTGATCTCATATTGTTTATGTGGGATTATTTACCTCAGTGAGAATAGACCTAAAGTTCTTGATTCACCTATAGCATACTACATAAAAGTATGGGTAGATAAAATCATTGTTACTGTGATAACTATAGATGTAACAATACCTATTCAAAGATTCCTGAAGTTGATTAGCCCTGTTCACGGTTTCTTCCAACTTCAGCTGCTTACTTTCACTTGATTCAAGGGCTTCAGTGCACTTCTTTTCAGATTCTTCAGCTCGTTTTCTCTCCGATTCAAATAAACTCTGCATGCATGTGAGGTGGGAGTTATAGATACCTTTAAGAGTGATGGAAATTCAATAGTGAAAACGAGGAAGAGAAACAAAATCATCACTGATGCTTGCACTCAAGATATAAAGAAACAGAAAGAAACTAAAAAAGATTCCTCTACAGGTGATGATATTAGATTGATTGTCGTGACTCGTGAGTACCTTCAACTGTTCCACTTCTGCACTTAATTTGTCAATTTTTTCAGTGTCTTCCACATGAATTGGAACAGTTTCTTTCACAATATTTGATGCTTCTTCTATTGCTTTTTGTGCAGATTCACGTTCCTTGATAAGCAATTCATTTGTTTCATCAACTTTAGCTTGCATGGCTTGCAGGGAGTTCTGCAACTTCTGAATTTCATGTCCTTTTGCTTCTTCCAAGTCGGTCTGCACATTGTGGCATTTTCATTTTGTCAGGATTT
The DNA here is from genome assembly GCF_046630445.1 of Rutidosis leptorrhynchoides. Taxonomy (NCBI): domain Eukaryota; kingdom Viridiplantae; phylum Streptophyta; class Magnoliopsida; order Asterales; family Asteraceae; genus Rutidosis; species Rutidosis leptorrhynchoides. The sequence goes on along the minus strand of NC_092338.1, from coordinate 93,322,160 downwards.
AAACAAATTGCTTTCACATAAATGGTAGAACAGTTACATATAGAGCACAACTTCATTTTTAGTACATAATGAATTATTGCTCTCTGATTTAGTTCTAGTTATTGGAAACTATACAGTTATATTTTGTATAAATACTATGTAAAGCAAATTGCAAGAATCCAGGATAAAAAGAAAGATTCGACTATTTTATCTCAAACAAACGTACCTTTAATCGTTTTTCTAACTGTAAACGCCAAGTGAGGTCTTCCACTTGCTTCTGAAGTTTATCCTTTGCTTCCTGGAGCGCACCTGTTTCCTTTGCAGCCTGCACATTTGAGAAATGAGCAACAATATAATGATTGATGCAGAGAACTTTTGGTGTGAGGTAAGGTTTCTGAAGCATATAAATGAACATCATACCTAAGAAAAACCAAAGCAATTAAGGGGTTGGTCTAATCAATGAGTTAGAGATAAAATCAACAGGTTTTAAGGCAAGAAGCCTCAATACTTTTCATTCATGCACCTTTGGGACTACACCCCTATTTAAAATTGAGATCAGGACTATTAGCAAGAGATAATTTGGCCCAAGTAAACAACAAGAATACTTTAGTAATCCGAAATAGTATTTTTTAAAATATAATTATTACAATATTTCCTATTTTCCCATCCGATTTAACAATTAAGAGATGCAAGTGTTCATACGAGTAATTACACTGAGTGAGGCTGTAACGTTACTAATATTTAAATACAAAGAAAAAAACCCGTTTAAGTATATGATAATCCTTGTTGACAAAATGTGCAAGTAATCACATTTTCTTGTTGTTCTCTCTCTTTAAATAATTTATATCACTAAGAAAATGGAGAATTAGCCTAACCAAACAAAGGATATAAAAATTAAATATGATATCTATGGAAGTACAACACTGAAAACGTGATTTACTGAAAGCATAAGAAAACTAACCATCTTGAGTTTCCGAAGCTCTTTCCTAGCAATTCTCCCCCTCCATCGTTTTTGAGTAACAATCACTGACCTCATCAGATTCTTATAGTATTTAAAGTCTCTATGTCGATGCCAATTAGCCTGCAAGCATTGGTGTTAGAAAAAATGGATAATTTTTTTAATTTAATACCAGTGTGTAAATACCAGGTACGGACTTGCACAAGAATTGCCGCCTTAGTTGTCTTTTTATGTCTGAGTTCATTACGAGCAGCCATTGCACGCAGACCTGTCTGAAGGACAGTAACTGAGAGCTTAAGCCTGTTGTACGACCTCCAAAATGAGTGTCGTCGATAATTCTTTTGTATCTTTAGTGAGGCAGCCTGCCTTTTCATGTGTTCAAACAATTTAGTTGCAAGCTTCCCTAATACACACAACACAAAGAAGGGCGAGTGAAATTATTAACAAGGTGAATGAAGAACATTTCTAAATGATACAATTCAGATATATTCCAATAAACACAGCTTTACACAGCCAAAAAGAACATTTCCTTTGGTAAAGTTATCTGAAAGACGAACCTCTGCATAAAGATTGCATCGAAATAGAAGCTTTCCTCAAATCCAGAAAACGGTTCCTAGCAATATAAGTTCTTATTTTTCTTTGAATTTTCTTGGCTGCAGTGTTAAGTTTTTGAGCTCTCCGTGCATCTAGTTCTGCCATCTGACCAGCTCTAAGGAACACTTTTGTTTTTCCTATCTGCCAAGGCATTGATACACATTTTATAAAGCATGGAAAGTTGAAATGTTTCCGAGTGGAAACTAAAAGTTATAAACATATAAACTTGCATGCAGAACTCTTCATAGAAGGGATTCAAACAGGTAGCTTCCAGATTCATATTGCACAAAAGATGAATATATAAAAAGGAAATGTATGTAATAACATAAAAAATTCATAGCGTTGGCTTACTGATCAACCTCCTTGGGTTGTGTCTAATTTTGAATATTACTCATGAATTTGTTAATATCCTTCTCTATTGGGACAACCCAAGGAGGTTGATCAGTAAGCCAAAACATGTGAAGACAAGCCTTTGGGAAGACTCGTTACATAATGTCAATGTTTAGAGCACCAAACCACATGGCATGATGAAAAATATAACAGTTCAAACCACATTATTTTCTGCTAAAGAAGGGAAATACAATTTGATCAGATAGGGAGAAACGATTGAACAAAGAAAATGTGCCAGATAGGGAGAAACGATTGAACAAAGAAAATGTGCCCATTTGGACCCATGACCCATTTTGACACAAACCCATTTGGGTCTTGACTCAACCCAACCCAACCCGACCCGTTTGCCATGTATACTCAGGAGCAACCAAGTGGAGTAGAAGTGCAACAGATAATAAGAGTCATAATTATTACACTGTATGATAAAAGACAAGTTTACCTGAGAACCCTGGAGCCCCATCTTGTCAATAATCTTTTTACAAGCATCTTTTGCATCAAGACTGTTGAGATAAGTAAAAAATTAATGTAAGAATTGAAGTGTGCCTCATTTCGTCCATATTCTATCGATATAACACAATGTTCTACTTACTTCCCTCCCAAAACCTCTGGGGCAAGAAGACTGAATCGATTGAGGAAATCAAAAAAACTCTTACGAGTCGGGTATCCAGCCATGCTTATACGGATTGCCTCTAGAACACCCTACATGATGAGTAAAAAGCACACTATATGAGATTAGGAATTAAAAGAATAAGTGAAAATATTAGTACATTAAAGATCACTCACCCCACAACGTAATTGTTGCATGATATTGACATTCTCAAAGATGGAAGGTTTAAGAAGATTGTTTGGCTTCACGCATCTAATATAATGGGGTTCTGTGGAATTCAGAGTTTCCATTAATGATTGAAGTTGCAGCTGCATAAATTAAGACATATGTCAATCCTATAAGTTTCTTATATTCATTTTGGAGAAAGAGACATACACTAGTCATGGTTTATAATCATTCTCACATAACTAATTTCTCTCTAAAACTAAGTCTTCTATCGGAAATGTTTTAAGAAAAAATCTTACTTTGAAGCGAGATCCTATTGATGAGAACTTGGCAGATTTGCTTGAGGATTTGCTGGTTTCCTCAGGAACAGGAGGGAAAAGTCCTGCTACGAAGGAACACTTGGAAGCCATCAACAAATCTTGATGTTCAGGAACAACATAATCTTTGTTTTTGTCTAGAAATAGTTCAGATTGATATTGGACCTGAATATACATATAAAGAAAATACTTCATGTTTGGACAAACACTAACAGTTTTTTACATACTAGCTAGATATTAAAATATGTTAATTACCTCTCCTGCGTAATGTGAAATGGTGAAATCACTGCGCGACAATTTGGGTTTGATAAATCGTGGGTGCTTGTTGAATGTCTGATAAAGCTTCTGTGAAAATGTCTCATGAGTTGACTTGGGAAACATGCTGGAACATAATAGATTGTTATAAGCTAATAAAAATCTGTTTCATCATAGCCGACTGAAAAATAATAAAATATTGTGTCCTTAAATCACCCTTGCAAGTAAATATTGCATAAGAAACTGAATCATTATAAACAGCTTACCAGGCTTCATCTAGCAAAGCAATAATTCCACCAGGTTTCTGCATATTGTAGTCTAAAGTTATAATATTAAGAAACTTTACAATATTAAGAAAGTGAAGAATGTGAATGTACCTTTTCAATAAGTTCTAGGACATCTTTATTATCTACAAATTCTATGTAGCTCCAATCAATTTGCTCTTTAGTATATTCTTCTTGCTCCATCTTAAACACGTGCTATATTAAAATAAAAGGAAAATAACTGATCAAAGATATGTTCAGAAAAAGGACAATGATCATGTATATCAAAAATACATGAAATCGTACCTGATTGAAATGTTGTTGCAGCTTCTCATTAGTAAAATTAATACAAAATTGTTCAAAACTGCACAAGACAACTCTTGTTAACTATTACAATCAAGTCACCTAAGAAGCTTTTATTCCAGAAAACCAGCTTTTACCTATTTTGCTTAAAGCTTTCAAAACCATAAATGTCAAGAACACCAATTAGAGATTTTGAGTTTGGATCTTGCCCAATAGACATATTAATTTTATCAACCAACCTGCAGATTTAAATAATATAGCATTTTAGAACCACTATAATAATTCAAATATTCATAATATATCCCAAAAACAACACACTACACAACTAAGGCATGCAAATGTACCAGTCAAATAAGCGAGAGTATAATGTCTTAGCCAAACCATCTCTGCTAATAGTTGCCGCTTCAGGAGGAAGACTTCTCTTAATAACTTCTTCTGGGGTTACCATCACACGTTTTAATAGTGCATCCTCCAATGCCTCACGATCACACCTGCAAATCATACAGGATACAACATACAACATATATATTAAGGGACATAAAAATAATGTATCCATTGAGTGCAGATATAAAAAACATATAGATTCACAACGCACATGAGTAGCTCTGCTGTTGTCTTCAAATGAAATTTCGACTTGTCGTCTTTTAGGAGTGATGAATCAACCTCTTTTCCTTTAATGAATTCAACATTACCAAGATGGAGAATTCCAGCTACAAGTCTGAAAATTGCCTCCTGGAAAAAAAAAAAAATTTAAAAACCAAAAAAAACATGTTATTGCAGATTTTTTAGAATTACATAAAGTTACAGAAACATATAACATGAAGGTTATATGACCTGGTCAGTATCACTTATTCCAACAATATCCATGGCTCTTCTAGTGTCAAGATAATCTTTAGCCTCGTTTACACCAACAAGCTGGTAGCAATTTGATTGATTGAGATAGTGAAATGTTTTAGGGTCTCCCAGTTTATATTTCTCGATTTCCTGAAATAATTTGTAAAAAGTTAACAATTTATAAGCATCTAGTGTATGAGGAACATTGCATATAAATATACCTCCTGAGGTGCTGCACAAAGAAGATAGAAACAGTGATAGTTGCGTTCAGGATCAGAGATTTGGCAAACACGAGATCTTTCAAGGAGGTATGTTCGTATGGCTGCTCCAGATATTCTTCCATGTTTATCAAACTGAATCTCAACAAACTTTCCAAAACGACTGCAGCAAGATTACTCAAAGACATCAGTAGTTCATACTGTATGCGATTAATGAGTTCTCTTTAGTTTGTAATAAACTTTGAGTACCACACCTTGAATTATTGTTTCTGACAGTTTTTGCATTTCCAAATGCTTCCAGAACTGGGTTTGACTGCATTTACACCATATAATCAAGAGTGTCAGATAAGTCCCTAGTTAGCATCAGAACACAAATAAAAAACAGACAAGCATAAATTCATTTGAAAAGTTATTGGTGGAGAGACTACTAGAAGCCTTGTGATCAACTCCTTAAAGATTAAGAGGGCTTATGAAGTATGTCAAGTTACAATCCTACAAGGGTTTTGGCTGTTCACATGATCACTACATTTATGAACCCTATTTAAAGGGACAAATATTTCAATAAATAATGGTAAGTAAAACCACAAAGAGTGTAAATTAAAAAGGTAAAAGGTTCAGCTGATACTACTCTAGAACATATATTTTGAGCAGAACATCAAAAGATATACTAGATTTTGCTATCTTACTTCTAGAACTTGTTGTTCAACTGTCCGTCCTTCAGTGCCTTTACGACCACCCAAATAAGCAAGATATCGCATAAGCATTTTAGTAGTTTCAGTCTTACCAGCTCCACTTTCACCACTGACCAAGATCGAGTTGCTTTTGCCTTCATTAATCATTGCCCTGATTCATCTCAAGTAAAAATGTTTACATAATCACAAGGATGTTAACTTATCACAATGCAAAAGCAATGGATATTACCTGAAAGCAACATCTGCAATTGCAAACACATGAGGACTTAGTTCTCCTAATGGTGCTCCTTTGTATTGTTCCATCATATGAGTTTCATACAAGTGAGGCAATCTTTGAAAGGGGTTAATGGCGATGAGGATATTTCCAGTATAAGTCTGCCATGATATCAGAGTATGATATAACATTATTGTATAGCCATAATAGTGCAACTTTTCTCTTGTAAAATTCAAAACATAATAGATAATGAATTGGACATAGAGATCTGCTTACATAGATTTCATTGAGCTGAAATCTGGTGGATAAATTTTGAAGAACTCCAGGTTCATGCAAATAAGAAAGCTTTGTCATGTCATCAACTCCACCATCAGGAGCATCCACATCTTTGGGATATATTTTTGATAAGTTTGCAGTAACCTGTCAACGGTTCAGGGAGAGTTTCCAAAATGAGGGTAGCATCGGGGTCAAAATATAGTATTTACTTACTTTTTCTGTTTCAAAAAATGATAATTAATGGTAGTTCAGATTTGCAACAAACTTGTCATAATAGGCATTTGACATGAGTACTTTTTTTTGGGTAATGAGTACTTGAAATGGCTCTTTTCCTCTTAGTTAGCATTCTAAGGTAAAGTTTTCTGACTTGACCCTTTTATCATTATCCCAGTGGAACAGACAATTTGAAACTCGAATCAAACTGGTCCAAGGGTAATCTTTGCCTGTTTAATAAATAAAAAGAGAAAACTGATGTTCAGTAGACAGAGTATGATCATCTTACTTTCTTTCCATCAGTTGTTTCGATCTCAACTTCCTGTCCATTGATCTTCGTAACTTGTCCATCAATCCAACAAACTGTTGGGTCTTCAGCCCAAACATGAGTACCTAGGATAATATTCACTGTAGTAGCCTGCAGATTAACTCAGCTAGTCAAATGCCAGATGCTTACCAAAAGATATACTAACCTATAGATCAAATAGGTAATTTGCAGCAATTGATCACTTGTATGCAAATCTTATCATCTTATGCAAGTCAATGCAACTTCACGTAATACACAAATTACTTTTAAGTGTGGCATTATTGCAAGATATTATGAGTCTGAATCATTCAATAATTACATAATATGGAAGTTATCTAAGAGCATATACATTATAAATTTAAAAATAACTTATGTTTGTTGCTTATTGTTTCATATGATAGTGACATAAGCTTTACATTCATATACGCATGGTCTTCTATCTTCCAATCACTACACAAGTATTGAGCCTTGAGTTCCATACAGGGTCATCATCTTTCTTTTCACTTTCGCCTGTCTTCTTTTACTAGAAAATATACTATTCATTCTATACACAACTGGACTCGCATGTCTCAACTGCCTATTTTCGGACATAAAAGACAAGGTTTATGAACAAATTCTTACTAATGTGTATTATACAAAAATGTGAACACTATAATTTGCCTGGAGTAGTATGTACAATGCATATAATGCTTTGTGTGGCCCTGCATGTTAGCAGCAAGTTCACCAGCCAGTATAAGCATATGAAGACAAGCCCCTAACATTTCACATATTGATTTTATCAAATAGCATCTACATACATATCAGGTTTAGACAGTTACAGAGTACAATAAACATCGTATAAGCACCTATATCAAAAATTCATGACATCTAGTACCATAACGAAAATTCAAATCATATTCATCTATATGTTAACATCCTATATCATAATAAACGCTACAGAATCACGAATCAAAGCAGGAAAATAATCATTCATAACGTTTACCTACAATCTGAAGAAAAATAATAAGTGAATAAACCTAGAAATGATATCGATGTTAAGTCAGAAGCAAACATACCATCACAACACTGAGATCAACGCTCAATTAATTCGAGTTCATTCATCTATCACGTATAACTCACTACGTATAATTCACAGCCGGAATCGGAAATTGACTGTACAGAACGATTGTAACGGAAATTGACCGTGCATAACGGTCGTAACGGAAACTGACCGGAAGGGGGAAAATGAGGTTCGCGGTTCCGGTGAAAAAGGTACGGTACGGAGATGATGAAGATGATGAGTGAGAAATTGAGTGTTTTGGATCGGTGTGATTTGTGACAGAATGCTGTTAGAAAACCCTAGGGAATCGGAGGTGTTTGAATTTGTGTAGAAATGAGCTGATTTTTGGGGAGTTCTTGTGGTTGTGGCTAACTTTTTGGCGGGGAATAGACGGGTTTTTGGTTCAACTGGAAACACTCTGATCCTATTAAGGTGGGACCAGATCTAATTAATTTCTGTAAATTGTTTTTAAGTAGTAATAATTGATAATAATTGATAACCTAAAATTAAAATAAATAAAATATATTCCACCGAGACATTGCCTGTGTGGTATAAGCTCTTGGTTCGATCTGATTCCTAGTTGTTGCAGGTTCGAATCCAGGAAACAACAAACTTTTTTAGATCTGAGATATCGAGACGAGTCCAGTTACTTTGCTAGTCACTTCTTAATAAGTTTCAATATTCGTATTTTATCGATCTCTTGGCTTTAATATAGAAATCGTAAGATTAATTGTAGAAACTCTTAGATCTAGAAGACTTTGTCATTTGTTTATTACTTATCGTCTTGCTTATTAGTAAAAAGTCTTTGTATATGGATAACCCTAATCTCAAACCGCCATTTGAGCAACCTTTAGATTTAAAAAATGCAGATTTCTATGTATAATCCAATTCCACTCTCGTTTTTAACCATCCTTCCACTCACAAATTTAGATGCTTTGAAAATAGCTCAATTGCCTAATTCGGAATGACATTATAAGGAAAGGGTGTCATATTCAAATCTCACTAGTAGTATATCGACCAAGGAAAGAGTAGATGACAGTCACAGAATATTCAATTTTAGATAGCTTAATTGTGAGTAAAAATATCCACCTTCACGTGATAACTTGAACAAAGAAAGCAAGTGTAACCTTTGTTATTATAAAATTGTTCACATATGAAAAGTAAGTGTATCTCTTGTTATTATTGTTTTCTAAATGAAAATAATAATCTGGAAGTGTTTATTGATAATGGTTCAGTTATTTCAAACTGAGAAGTGATTTACAAGTGTGTTTGAGTGTGTTTATGTACACTATAATGCCTAACAAACACTTCTAATTTAAGTATGGATCCAAAGTGACTTTGGAACCACTTTTACATAAGAGGAAATCTGCTGTTAATAGAGCCGTTTAACTTTGATAAAGGCCTGTTGATTTCACTTTCTGGACAGCTGACTTTGCTGCTACATATGTGCCCTTGTGACCTTCTAAACTTGGAGATGATGAGATTATCTTTTCTCTGATCCAAAGTAGAATTGTCCAAAAAGGTATGGTTGCTTGTTTTATTCTTTAACACTCCTCCTCAAGTTGAATAGTGGGGTTTTCAATATTCAACTTGTCAAGAACTTCGCTAAAGAGCCTTCCATTTACTGACTTTGTTAGAATGTCAGCCAATTGGTCTTCTGATCTGACGTATGGGAGCGAAATTATTTATGCATCTAATTTTTCTCTGATAAAATTTCTGTCCACCTCAACATGTTTAGTTCAATCATGTTGAACTGGATTCTCTGATATGGCAATTGCTGCTTCATTATCATACATGATTTGAATAGCTTCTTCTAGTGGAAACCCGATTTCTGTTAACAATTTCTTGATCCATAAGGCTTCAGCCACTCCTTTGGCTATTCCTCTAAATTCTGATTCTGCGCTTGAAAGTGAGACAACCTTTTGTTTCATACTTCTCCACGCAACTAGATTACCTCCGACAAGTGTGAAGAATCCGGATGTGGATCTTCTATCTCCTTTTTCTCCAGCCCAGCTAGCATATGTATATATCTGAGTCTTTAGATATCCATTTCTTTTAAACACAACCCCATGATCTGTTGTTTTCTTTAAATATTTGATGATTCTCACTACTGCTTCCATATGGTGAACCTGTGGTTGATGCATGAACTGACTAACAACTCCTACTGCATGTGCTATATCTGGTCGAGTGTGAGCGAGGTAGATGAGCTTTCCCACCATTCTTTGGTATTGTCCTTTATCAGCAAGATCAGCCTCATCTTCCATATATAGCTTTTGGTTTGGAATCATTTGAGTATCAGCCGGTTTGCAATCAATCATACCTGTTTCTGCAAGGAAATCAAGAATATACTTCTTTTGACAGATAAATATTCCCTGCTGGGATCGTAAAACTTCAATCCCCAAAAAATATTTGAGTCTGCCTAAGTCTTTCTGTAACGACCCGTCAAAATCGCTATTGACGCGGCACGTTAATCATTGATTCCACAGTGAGGTTTTGACCTCTATATGATATGTTTTGATAAAATATTGCATTCATTAAAATAAGTGACTTTCTAAACATAGAAAGTTATAAACATGTGGGCGAGTGCTTAGGTATAAGCAAAACCCCAAAATACATAAGTCTTTAATTTACAGGTTGACATCACAGTCCAATTATTTATTACACAACGCAGTTTTATTTTGAATGCAATAAACTTTGTACAAAGCATGAGAGACTCCATGCAGGCAACAAGCACATCACAGCGGAAGCAGTCTAAGGACCTGAGAATAAAACATGCTAAAAAGTCAACACGAATGTTGGTGAGTTATATGTTTAATTGCTCGAGTCATAAACATATATAAAGATAGACCACAAGATTTCATCAAAAGTTTATCAATAGATTCTACATAACAGAGCACCCTGGTAACTAAACTTAACGCTATAGTGATAATTACCCCATTCGTTTTAATACACGCAAACCAACGTGTCTTAAACTCAAATAACATACGTCCGTTAAAAGGCTAGCGCTCTAGCTCGGACGGGGATGTCAAGTCCTATGGATCCATATACAATTATTCGCGCCCACCAGTCCATATCCTATGTACTGGCAGCTACTAGTTACCAAAGCTAAGGGATTTTCGGTTCAAACTCAGTGTAGAATTTAGTATGTACTTGTGTCTTATTGCGTTTAAAATAAATTGCATGTATTCTCAGCCCAAAAATATTTAGAGTATTTAAAAAGGGAGACTATAATTCACAGTTCAATATTGAGACTCAATATTGTAGGCAAATTGCGTAGACGTAATGATGGTAGACGACTGTATGGTTGGCCTTGGATTTAAGAACAATACCCAATATTTCCTTATTTTAAAACGGTTTGAAACCCGAATTAAAACACCCTCGTATATACCTTATTATTATTAAACTTAAATTATAATTAAAATTATAATTATAAATATAAATATTGTTTACAGAAAATGAGTGTGAAATTTTACGTCGAACAAGCTGGCCTTTTATAGGCATATTTCCTGAATTTAGTCCCCATGCGATCGCATGGGTTTTCAGTGCATTTGCCATGCGATCGCATGGCCGCCTGAACCCCTTTTGTTTGCTAGTTTGTCGACATCAAATAGTGTTTACTGTAGCCCATGCGATCGCATGGGTTTTCAGTGTTTTTGTCATGCGATCGCATGGGCGCCTTTTCCGTTTTTGTTTGCTAGTTCGTCGACATCAAATAGTGTTTACTGTAACAAATAGTGTTACTGTAGCAAATAGTGTGTACTGTAGCAAATCACTGTAGCAAAGCCGTTTTCACTGTAGTACTGTAGCAAAATACGGTTTCACTGTAGCAAATAGTGTTTTACTGTAGCAAAGTCATTTTTACTGTAGCAAATAGTGTTTTACTGTAGGAAAGTCGTTTTTACTTGTACATCTTATAATATATATATATATATATATATATATATATATATATATATATATATATATATATATATATATATATATACATACATACATACATATAATTGTTCATGAATCGTCGAGAGTAGTCAAAGGTAATTTTATATATGAAACAGTTCTAAAATTTTTGAGACTCAATCTAACAGACTTTGTTTAACGTGTCAAAATAATAAATCGTATAGAGAATTGGTTTAAATAAGTCAGAATTTTTCGGGTCATTACACTTTCATTTCAAACTCATTAAACAAATTAACTTTCAATTTTGAAATTTCTTCTTTATCATTTCCGGTAATGATCATATCATCTACATAAATAATTAAGCATGTAATAAGGTTTTTTCTTCGTTTAAGAAAAATGTATGATCTGAATTGCTTTGCTTAAAACCATATGTTTTCATAGCAAGTGTAAATCTCCCAAACCAAGCCCGTGGGGATTGTTTTAACCCATACAAAGATTTTTTAAGTCGACAGACTTCCCCCTTTTTGAAATTTTCGGCAAACCCTGGTGGTGTTTCCATATAGACTTCTTCCTTTAGTTCACCATGTAGAAATGCATTCTTTACATCAAATTGGTGTAATGGCCAATCTTCGTTTGCAGTGATCGAGAAAAGAACTCTGATGGTATCAATCTTTGCAACCGGAGAGAATGTTTCAGAGTAATCAATTCCATATGTCTGAGTATACCCTTTGGCAACCAGCCGAGCTTTATATCTCTCAATAGTGTCACCTGGTTTGTGTTTTATTGTAAATACCCATCGACATCCTACTGGTTTCTTTTCCTGAGGCATGACACATTTTTCCCATGTGTTATTATCATTCAAAGCATTCATTTCAACTATCATTGCCTTTTTCCAATTTTCTGATTGTAAAGCTTGTTCTATGGAAGTTGGAATATTTTCAGAGTAAATTGCGAAATTAAATTGTTGTGCCTCTTTTGATAGATTTCCTTGCACTATGTTAGCCATAGGGTATCTAGATCTTTGAGCTTCTTTTTACGGAGAATAACGCTTGGGTGGTATACCTCTGGTGGTTCTTTGAGGTAAGACATATCGTTGAGTGGTTTCGGTAGAAGTTGAGTCATTTTGATTTTCTTGAGCTAGATGTTTATTGTTAGAGGAGATTTCGGTAGTTCAGTGTGCTGGGGTTTGTATAGTGGGCTCATGGTTTTGTGTAGGTTCGGTGTTTTTTGTAGAGGTTTGTATAGGTTCGGGGTCAATGTTTTGTGTCGGGGTAGTTTAAAGGTTGTCTTGTGTTGGAATGATTTGTGGTGTTGGAACATTTTGAGAAGGTATCCATGTCATCCAACTTAGAATGTCATTATTTTCTTTCTCCCCCTCACTCGCAAGTTAGGTGTTGTAAAAATACTCTGTTTCAATAAAATCACAGTTCATGGTAGTAATGATGTTTCGTTTTTTTGGATTATAACAACGATACCCTTTCTGATTAATACCATAACCAACCATGACACATTTCACGGCACATGGGTCAAGTTTTGTACTTTCAATTTTTGGAACATGAACAAAGACCGAACACCCAAATACCCGTGGTTCAAGGTTAAATGTGGATGGTAGAGTAAAAAAGTGAGCTAAAGTATCCCGAGGGGTTTTTGTGCCAAGAATCTTAGTAGGTAATTGGTTTATAAGGTAAGTGGCAGTAGCAAGAGCTTCGGGCCAGAAACTCTTTGGAACTTTAGATTCAATTAATAAAGCTCTAGTTATTTCTAAGAGTAGTCGATTTTTCCGTTCTGCTACACCATTTTGTTCAGGGGTATGAGCACACGAAGTTTGATGAATAATTCCTTTTTCTTCACAAAAAAGTTTCATGGATGTGTTAACAAATTCTCCACCATTATCAGATCGTAACATTTGTATATTTTTGTTAAACTGAGTTTTGATCATTTTATAGAAAAGACAAAAAAAAAATTAAACACTTCTAATTTGTTGGTTAAAAAATAGATCCAGGTCATTCGTGTACAATCATCGATAAAATTGACAAAATATCTAAATGTTTCCCCCCCATTAATTGGAGTCGGTCCCCAAACATCAGAGTGAATTAATGCAAAAGGTACATCTTTCCTAGTATTAGTGATTTTAAAAGTACTCCTGTGGCTTTTCGCCAAAATACAAGTTTCACAACTTAAAGTTACATTAGATGGAAATAAACTAGGAAATAAAGAACGTAGATAGCCGTCAGACGGGTGTCCCAACCTCCGATGCCATAACCAAGCTTCCCTCGTAGGTGTTTCATGAGTAAGCAACACGGTACCTCGTTGAGAAACTTCGTCAATATAATATAGTCCCCCTTTTTCAGTGCCACGCCCAATCACAATCCCCGTTCGGATATCCTGCAAGATGCAGAATGTCGGGTAAATAAGGACTTTACAGTTTAATTCTTTGGTTATATGACTTACCGATAACAGCTTATGAGACAAAGCTGAAATATATAGACAATTAGGTAATTTAATCGTTGGTGAGATCTCAATAGTTCCACTATTTTCAACTTGAATGATTTCACCACTAGCAGTTTGAATTTTATTCCTTTTAAGTTTAGTTTTCAAAACAATATCATTTTTATCAAATGTCATGGTGTCCGTTGCCCCACAATCGAGTATCCATGACTTAGTTTTAAAACCTTCTGAGACTATATTTGCTTCGGGTTGGGACCCTTCATCATTTGGTATTTTATCTAAGGCAGAAAAACTGTTACTACAAGGTATACTAAGTTCGAGCTTTTAATTCTAATTTTTTCTTTCATTTTGGGCCTGTCCATTTGGGTTTGGACTGAATTAACTTAGCAGTCTTAAATTCTGGCCCAAATGTTTTCCTATGATTACTATGGCCCTTTTGTTCCCTATTTAAATTATTACAAGCATGACTAGGGCCTAAGTTCTTATTAGGCTTATCAAGGCCCACTTGTTTTATCCCAATTAAATTACCCAACGGTTGTTTACACCCGTGACTAATCCCATCTGTATGAAACTGTTCCCTAGATGAAAGTCTATTCATCTCACCTATTCGTTTATGGTTCCCAGATGAAGATTCGTTCATTTCACCTAATTTTTTCACATAATCCAACATCTCTACTATCGGTTCATATTTTCTAGATCTAGATTTAAACAGATCAACAAACGGTTTAGAGAAATTACCTTTAGTTGTTTCAGTTGAAACAACTCCTCCAAATCCTGTTGATGTTGTTGGATCTGATTAAGTGGTGGTGGTTGGTGGTTCTGACGTCGTTGCTACTGTAGCTTTACCCGGTTTGTTCCACCAATCCGGAAACCCTTTTAACTTGAAACATTGATCCTTTGTGTGCCTTGTTTTCCCACATTCAGCACACATCAATTTTGATTTATCAACCTTTAGGTAAGATGGCTTATTCCGGTGAGGATAAGGGTTGGTGGTCTGCCCACTTTGATCAGTTCTGTTTGCAGCACTAAGTCCTGATCCAATTCCTTGATGACTTGATTCGTTTTTAGCTTCATCAAGAATGTGTTGGCGAGCCACCTCTTTCCTTACCGTTGCATATGCTTCTTCCGGCGAAGGTAACAGATCTAACCTTAAAAGCTCTCTTTTAATCGTATCGTATTTTCAATCAAGAGCATTAAGAAACTGAAAAAGTTTCTGTTCTGTTCTGATTTTGGTGTAAATCACGATGTCAGTAGCACACTTCATTGGGTTTGGATCTCGCCTGTCGATTTCCCCCCAAATGCCTTGCATCGTGATCCAAAGATCTTCTAATGACTGATCTTTTTGTTTGATGTCGTGTGCTTTCACGTGTAAGTCAAAGTTTTGCAGTTTATCCTTTCCACTGCTATATGTAACCACCAAGGCATCCCAAAGAGCTTTTGCTGTGGGGTACTCGGTAAGGTTGCTAGCCAAAGTGGGTTCGATATTTTGTATGGGCCATGAGAACACGACTAAATCGTCTTGTTCCCATTGTTCATACCCTTCTTCACTCATTTCTGGTGCAACAGTAGTCAAGTGGTTAAGGAGGGATTTTGATTTCCCTCCTATTGCAACCTTAATCATCCTTGCCCATAACGCATAATTTTGATTGTTAAGATCAAGGTTAATTTTCAGGCTATCTGAAATTTTGGAATGAGATTGAAGGTTGTTTTTGAGAAGGTTGCTTAATTGAGTTGCTAAGTTTTGGTTTGATGAGTTAACTGATTGGTCATGGCTGCTGTCTTCAGTAGACATTGTAACCACCAATCAATTAACCCCAAAAGGTAGATGATTGAAGTTAAAAAATGAGTGTAATGATCAAAGATCTACACCATTAGCTCTGATACCATGTTTTCTAAATGAAAATAATAATCTGGAAGTGTTTATTGATAATGGTTCAGTTATTTCACACTGAGAAGTGATTTACAAGTGTGTTTGAGTGTGCTTATATACACTATAATGCCTAACAGACACTTCTAATTTAAGTATGGATCCAAAGTGACTTTGGAACCACTTTTACATAAGAGGAAATCTTCTGTTAATAGAGCCGTTTGACTTTGATAATGGTCTGTTGACTTCACTTTCTGGACAGCTGACTTTGCTGCTACATATGTGCCCTTGTGACCTTCTAAACTTGGAGATGATGAGATTATCTTTTCTCTGATCCAAAGTAGAATTATCAAAATGTATGGTTGCTTGTTTTATTCTTTAACAATTATAAATTGTCTATGTATGGAAAGTAAGTTTATATATATTGATTTACACTCTACCCGTCTCAAAAAGACTATTCGGTAAGAATATCTTTTTCTTGCCAAAAAAACGAGAACTTAGACTAATCAAGAGACTTCAACAAAAATGAAGTTCCAAATAAACGTACAGCCAAAACGACAATCGAGCTTAAAACAAGAAATACAAACTAACCAAGCCCGTACAAATTCCATAAGAATTTTTATTGGAATTAATATATGTACGATAAATACTAGTTTTGCCCTTAAATAAGTAATCTTGACTTAATTTATTTAAAATATGAGAGATTGAGAGTAATCAATGAGGTTAAATTTGTGAGTATATGATATCTGATACGGAGTATTAGTTATTTTGTGCAACTGAACAATTATTTTGGACATATATAAATAGTTAGGTTGACGCTTATATTGAAACAGATGGAGTATTATTTTTTGTCTGTATATATACGCGCTATGTTGATAAACTTTTTGGTTTTCTTTTTTCGTTGTTAGTTATCTTATCTGGCTAAATGGTTCCAACATTGTATGATATGCATGTTGTTTATCAATATATGCATATATTCTTAAAAGAAAATTAATGCAAATTGCATTATGATGCCTTCAAATCTTAATACCGAAAAGAAGAACAATATAGATGAAAAGAGAACTTCAAACTTGTATTAATCTCCATATAGTGGAACAGAAATGTAAATATAGAGATACTTCAACTTCAAATCTTCAAATGGAATTACAAAAAATGAAATTAAAAGAAATGAAATGCTTAAACTAATCTACTCCTAAATCAAAATTGCATAAACGAAACTGAAAATGGTAGACTTTGGGCAGAAAGGTGCACACCAATTCTGGGGCAAAAAGCGAGTAACCTTATTAAGATGTACATGATCTAACCGGTTATCAGTACGTGTGAAAGGACCCGTCCTTATCCACCTGGACGAAGTCATCAACATCTGGTCCCATTGCGAGGTACTGTCCTAAGTATGCCATGTATGACTCCATGTATTATCTTTAAAGTGAGCAAATGCACAGCGGAAGACTTAATTCGTACCTGAGAATAAACATGCTTAAAAGTGTCAACCAAAAGGTTGGTGAGTTCATAGGTTTATCATAACAATCATTTTAATATATTAATAGACCACAAGATTTCATATATGTATAAACGTTTTTAATAATCATATTCTAAGTGGTTGAGCACTTGGTAACCATACTTAACATTTAATCAACGTCGCATATTCCCTTTATTATGAAATCTCACTACACCGTACCAAGTGTAGTCACCAAAACGAAGTACTGTGCAACCGTTGAATACTGGTCGTCCAGCCCGGTTGGGGTTGTCAGGCCCGATAGATCTATCAACAGGATTCGCGTTTACAATACCCATGTAAATAGTAGTTACCAAACTACAAGGAAGTATGACAGTGGTACAACTCAACGTAGAATATATTTTTAAGTACTTGTGTCTATTTTGTCAAACATAAAAGCAGCGCATGTATTCTCAGCCCAAAAATATATATTGCGAAAGCAATTAAAAAGGGAGCAAATGAAACTCACATATTGTATTTTGTAGTAAAAATACATATGACGACATTGAACAAGTGTAGGGTTGACCTCAGATTCACGAACCTATATCATTTATACATGTTAATACATATAATCGTAATCAACAAATTTATATATTATCTCTTAAATTATATATCTTATATCTTTATAGTTAAAATAGTTAATATTTATTTATTATAATAATATTATTAATATGAAAGTAATAATAATAATTATTTTAAATCATAATATTACTACTAATAATAACCTTAATAATAATAATACTTAATAATAATATTTGTAATAATAATAATAATAGTACTAATAATCTTAATATTAATATTAATGGTGGTAATAATTATAATGATAATAATTATGATAATAATAATAATAATAATAATAATAATAATAATAATAATAATAATAATCATAATAATAATAATATAACTACCTTGAATGGGAAAGGCTTAATAAAAATAAACTGCCCCGGCCCGGGATCGAACCCGCGACCTCCCGCTAACCCGTTATCGCCTTTAACCTTCTTCTGTCACTTCTTTTCTGATATCTTTCGTAACTAAAATATATTTAACCATCGTTTTACTTCTTCTACTACAACTCAATCCGCAAACCATCATGCTCGTTATTATCTTATCATCATCATACTCATAACTCTAATTATAATCCTAATACGATCCAAATTCCTAATCTTTCATCTTTAATATTATCATTCTCATTAAACCACTTCCTCTCCTTTATCAATATCGTTCAACAATGATTATTAACGTAATCCTATCATATTCTGAATCATATCATAATATCATTATGATTATCATCATTTAGTTGAAACAAGTTTTGGCATCGAACTAGAAGGCAGCACTGCAGGCTTGCACCTCATGGCCCAACAACTAAATTTCTAAGTTCAAGTATTAAGTATTAGTCCATAATAAAATCATAAGCTTAGGTATCGGTCCACTATAAAGAAAAATCTACCATGCGACCCAAATAAACAAATAGGCATCCGTATTGTTGTCTTATGTCTAGTGGACCCGTATCAATGATAAATATATTACGACCCTTTGTTGATTTGATGGCTTGTTAACAGCTTCCATATTAAATATGGCAAAGCATTTCGAGGTTTTTGGAATGGTGTAATTTACACGTCAACTTCACCTTCTTTTCCCCACTTAACTAACTCCACTACCATATAACTTCATATTATATACAAATGGGAAGTACTATATTTAATTGAGGTGTAAACGTGTTTGGTTATCAAAATAAACATAAATGAAAAGTAAGTGGAGTAGTTTTCTTTTATATATAAATCCTTATCATTATCCATCCCTTTACGTACCATCATCATTGTTTCATCATTATTGTTTAGTAGTAGACGCAGTAACAATATCATAGGTTTCGGTTGAAGTTTGAAACAGAAAACAAGTTACTGTTTGATGTGTAGCAGGTGGTTTTATGACGGTAGTATAGTGGCTTCGGTGATAGTTGCAAACAGAAATCGAAGGTGACAAGAGGTGGTGGTAACTTAAGTGGTATAATAGTGGTGTTTGGGATGTAGTTGCAGACAGAAACAGAAGCAAGACAGGAGAAAATCATAGGATCGAATAAAGAGAAACAAAAGTAGTAAAGGTGATGATGATGGTTTGATCGTAATAGTGGTGGTGAATTTCACGGGTTGTACGATGATCATGGTGTTGTCGTGGTAGAAAGAAAGAAGTGAGTTTGATGGTTCTTTGTTTAGGCTAGGTGATGATGGTGTCGATTAATAGTAAAACACGAAGCAAAACAAGAAGGTGGTGTTAGTGGTTGTGGCTGGCGGTTTGAGTTAGTGATCAAGGTGGGTTGCGAAGGGTGTTGGGTGACGGTTGTTCTCGGTGGTTGAAGATGGTGATCGGAAGTTATATGGTGGCGGAGGAGGGGGTAATATGGTTGTAGTCGTAGGTGGTAGCCGGTTTTGTTGGTGGTGTTTATGGGTTCACGAAGAAGGGATATGAAGAAAGGTGGTGATTTGTTTGGGTGTTCGATGGTAATGTCGTTGTGCACAATCATAAACAAAAAAAAGAAAACACTAGGTAGTAAAACAAGTTTGGTGGTGATAACTCCGGTGGTTTGTGTTTTGGTTGTAGTTGAAACAAAACATAAGGATGAAATGGGTGTTCCTTCTCTGCATTATATATAAAGTAGAGAATAGAAGATAGATAGTGATACTTATTAATAATCCTAATATAAATCCATTGAAAGAAAGGTTGAAAGGAACGTATAACAACTTACACAAATTCTGAAACATTTTTACAGCTCAGCTCATGTTCTATAATATTAATTTAATAATAATTAATAATAATTCTATGATATTAATTCTTCAATCATCGAAATCTATTACAGTAAGCCATCAATGTTTTGTAAGTTTGTTACCGACAGTGTTCATGGACTCCTAAATCGTACTCCGTTGATAAATCAGGGGCGGATAAAAAGTACTCAGCTAAATTCCAAATTTTTAAATTAACTATATATATTTATTTTGGTCATTATGGTATAAAATTCGAGCATTAGCTTGTTAAATAAAAATTACCTCAACTGTCCCTCTCATTTATGGGTGAAAAATAAAAATGTTGAAATTTAATAACTAGGTCTTAAATATAATTTTAGTAAGCCTAAAATTTATAGAACTCATTTTCGTATCACCGTTTATTTTAAAATAATATCAGTTTGAATTTAACTTGCTTAATATCAATCGGAACATCATTGAGTATTAAAATTATTTAATATTTATTTTTTATTTTTTTATATACTTTATTTGTATATAGATATGTTTTAAATAATAATTATTATTTTTACATAATTAATTTCTAACAATTACATCATAAATTATATTTCAAACCATTTATATATTTATTTAAATATATACATACCTATTTACAAATAGTTGTTCGTGAATCGTCGGGAATGGTCGAAGGTCATTTGAATATATGAAATAGTTCAAAATTTTTGAGATTCAACTTTACAGACTTCGCTTATCGTGTCAAAATACAATATTGTATCGAGAGTTTAGTTTAAAATTAGTCGAAATTTTCCGGGTCGTGACAGTACCTACCCATTAAAGAAATTTCGTCCCGAAATTTGAGTGAGGTCTTCATGGCTAACAATAAAAATATTTTCATGACGAATATGAGTTGATAATTAAAGTTTTATCATTATTGATTAATATAGATAAAACGATTTAATTATGTGAAGCGTACGAATGAAGCTGTCACAAAAAATTGAGATAGAGATTTAACTTTTTGACGTAGTCACGGTGGATTTCCGGAATTCAAGGAATTTAAGAAAATCTTCTAATCAGAAAGAAATGTAATAGCACGATTTATTAGCACATTGTTGGAATTACAGAAGAACAGAATTATCAAGGAAATATTTCCGTGATATACTTAGAGCTTAAGTAGAATGAAAGGGTCGTGTAACATGGCACATGATGACGTTATGATTTGTGAATCGTCTTCACGCTTCATTAGAATTTTCAGCATGACTTACCGTAATATAATTACGTTGGCCAAGCGCCATTATATTATACTAACTCATGCTTAAATTTCCAACATTTCTCCACAATTCATTCATAATATATTCTTAGATTTTACATGAAATGTCCCGTTCTTATTGATTAAAAACGTTCCATATTAATTGATTTCGTTGTGAGGTTTTGACCTCTATATGAGACATTTTTCAAAGACTGCATTCATTTTTAAACAAACCATAACCTTTATTTCATCAATAAAGGTTTAAAAAGCTTTACGTAGATTATCAAATAATGATAATCTAAAATATCATGTTTACACACGACCATTACATAATGGTTTACAATACAAATATGTTACAACAAATAAGTTTCTTGAATGCAGTTTTTACACAATATCATACAAGCATGGACTCCAAATCTTGTCCTTATTTAAGTATGCGACAGCGGAAGCTCTTAATAATCACCTGAGAATAAACATGCTTAAAACGTCAACAAAAATGTTGGTGAGTTATAGGTTTAACCTATATATATCAAATCATAATAATAGACCACAAGATTTCATATTTCAATACACATCCCATACATAGAGATAAAAATCATTCATATGGTGAACACCTGGTAACCGACATTAACAAGATGCATATATAAGAATATCCCCATCATTCCGGGACACCCTTCGGATATGATATAAATTTCGAAGTACTAAAGCATCCGGTACTTTGGATGGGGTTTGTTAAGCCCAATAGATCTATCTTTAGGATTCGCGTCAATTAGGGTGTCTGTTCCCTAATTCTTAGATTACCAGACTTAATAACAAGGGGCATATTCGATTTCGATAATTCAACCATAGAATGTAGTTTCATGTACTTGTGTCTATTTTGTAAATCATTTATAAAACCTGCATGTATTCTCATCCCAAAAATATTAGATTTTAAAAGTGGGACTATAACTCACTTTCACAGATTTTTACTTCGTCGGGAAGTAAGACTTAGCCACTGGTTGATTCACGAACCTATAACAATATATACATATATATCAAAGTATGTTCAAAATATATTTACAAAACTTTTAATATATTTTGATGTTTTAAGTTTATTAAGTCAGCTGTCCTCGTTAGTAACCTACAACTAGTTGTCCACAGTTAGATGTACAGAAATAAATTGATAAATATTATCTTGAATCAATCCACGACCCAGTGTATACGTATCTCAGTATTGATCACAACTCAAACTAAATATATTTTGGAATCAACCTCAACCCTGTATAGCTAACTCCAACATTCACATATAGAGTGTCTATGGTTGTTCCGAAATATATATAGATGTGTCGACATGATAGGTCGAAACATTGTATACGTGTCTATGGTATCTCAAGATTACATAATATACAATACAAGTTGATTAAGTTATGGTTGGAATAGATTTGTTACCAATTTTCACGTAGCTAAAATGAGAAAAATTATCCAATCTTGTTTTACCCATAACTTCTTCATTTTAAATCCGTTTTGAGTGAATCAAATTGCTATGGTTTCATATTGAACTCTATTTTATGAATCTAAACAGAAAAAGTATAGGTTTATAGTCGGAAAAATAAGTTACAAGTCGTTTTTGTAAAGGTAGTCATTTCAGTCGAAAGAACGACGTCTAGATGACCATTTTAGAAAACATACTTTTACTTTGAGTTTAACCATAATTTTTGGATATAGTTTCATGTTCATAATAAAAATAATTTTCTCAGAATAACAACTTTTAAATCAAAGTTTATCATAGTTTTTAATTAACTAACCCAAAACAGCCCGCGGTGTTACTACGACGGCGTAAATCCGGTTTTACGGTGTTTTTCGTGTTTCCAGGTTTTAAATCATTAAGTTAGCATATCATATAGATATAGAACATGTGTTTAGTTGATTTTAAAAGTCAAGTTAGAAGGATTAACTTTTGTTTGCGAACAAGTTTAGAATTAACTAAACTATGTTCTAGTGATTACAAGTTTAAACCTTCGAATAAGATAGCTTTATATGTATGAATCGAATGATGTTATGAACATCATTACTACCTTAAGTTCCTTGGATAAACCTACTGGAAAAGAGAAAAATGGATCTAGCTTCAATGGATCCTTGGATGGCTCGAAGTTCTTGAAGCAGAATCATGACACGAAAACAAGTTCAAGTAAGATCATCACTTAAAATAAGATTGTTATAGTTATAGAAATTGAACCAAAGTTTGAATATGATTATTACCTTGTATTAGAATGATAACCTACTGTAAGAAACAAAGATTTCTTGAGGTTGGATGATCACCTTACAAGATTGGAAGTGAGCTAGCAAACTTGAAAGTATTCTTGATTTTATGAAACTAGAACTTTTGGAATTTATGAAGAACACTTAGAACTTGAAGATAGAACTTGAGAGAGATCAATTAGATGAAGAAAATTGAAGAATGAAAGTGTTTGTAGGTGTTTTTGGTCGTTGGTGTATGGATTAGATATAAAGGATATGTTATTTTGTTTTCATGTAAATAAGTCATGAATGATTACTCATATTTTTGTAATTTTATGAGATATTTCATGCTAGTTGCCAAATGATGGTTCCCACATGTGTTAGGTGACTCACATGGGCTGCTAAGAGCTGATCATTGGAGTGTATATACCAATAGTACATACATCTAAAAGCTGTGTATTGTACGAGTACGAATACGGGTGCATACGAGTAGAATTGTTGATGAAACTGAACGAGGATGTAATTGTAAGCATTTTTGTTAAGTAGAAGTATTTTGATAAGTGTATTGAAGTCTTTAAAAAGTGTATAAATACATATTAAAACACTACATGTATATACATTTTAACTGAGTCGTTAAGTCATCGTTAGTCGTTACATGTAAGTGTTGTTTTGAAACCTTTAGGTTAATGATCTTGTTAAATGTTGTTAACCCAATGTTTATAATATCAAATGAGATTTTAAATTATTATATTATCATGATATTATCATGTATGAATATCTCTTAATATGATATATATACATTAAATGTCGTTACAACGATAATCGTTACATATATGTCTCGTTTAAAAATCACTAAGTTAGTAGTCTTGTTTTTACATATGTAGTTCATTGTTAATATACTTAATGATATGTTTACTTATCATAGTATCATGTTAACTATATATATATATCCATATATATGTCATCATATAGTTTTTACAAGTTTTAACGTTCGTGAATCACCGGTCAACTTGGGTGGTCAATTGTCTATATGAAACATATTTCAATTAATCAAGTCTTAACAAGTTTGATTGCTTAACATGTTGGAAACATTTAATCATGTAAATATCAATCTCAATTAATATATATAAACATGGAAAAGTTCGGGTCACTACAGTACCTACCCGTTAAATAAATTTCGTCCCGAAATTTTAAACAGTTGAAGGTGTTGACGAATCTTCTAGAAATAGATGCGGGTATTTCTTCTTCATCTGATCTTCACGCTCCCAGGTGAACTCGGGTCCTCTACGAGCATTCCATCGAATCTTAACAATTGGTATCTTGTTTTGCTTAAGTCTTTTAACCTCACGATCCATTATTTCGACGGGTTCTTCGATGAATTGAAGTTTTTCGTTGATTTGGATTTCATCTAACGGAATAGTGAGATCTTCTTTAGCAAAACATTTCTTCAAATTCGAGACGTGGAAAGTGTTATGTACAGCTGCGAGTTGTTGAGGTAACTCAAGTCGGTAAGCTACTGGTCCGACACGATCAATAATCTTGAATGGTCCAATATACCTTGGATTTAATTTCCCTCGTTTACCAAATCGAACAACGCCTTTCCAAGGTGCAACTTTAAGCATGACCATCTCTCCAATTTCAAATTCTATATCTTTTCTTTTAATGTCAGCGTAGCTCTTTTGTCGACTTTGGGCGGTTTTTAACCGTTGTTGAATTTGGATGATCTTCTCGGTAGTTTCTTGTATAATCTCCGGACCCGTAATCTGTCTATCCCCCACTTCACTCCAACAAATCGGAGACCTGCACTTTCTACCATAAAGTGCTTCAAACGGCGCCATCTCAATGCTTGAATGGTAGCTGTTGTTGTAGGAAAATTCTTCTAACGGTAGATGTCGATCCCAACTGTTTCCGAAATCAATAACACATGCTCGTAGCATGTCTTCAAGCGTTTGTATCGTCCTTTCGCTCTGCCCATCAGTTTGTGGATGATAGGCAGTACTCATGTCTAGACGAGTTCCTAATGCTTGCTGTAATGTCTGCCAGAATCTTGAAATAAATCTACCATCCCTATCAGAGATAATAGAGATTGGTATTCCATGTCTGGAGACGACTTCCTTCAAATACAGTCGTGCTAACTTCTCCATCTTGTCATCTTCTCTTATTGGCAGGAAGTGTGCTGATTTGGTGAGACGATCAACTATTACCCAAATAGTATCAAAACCACTTGCAGTCCTTGGCAATTTAGTGATGAAATCCATGGTAATGTTTTCCCATTTCCATTCCGGGATTTCGGGTTGTTGAAGTAGACCTGATGGTTTCTGATGCTCAGCTTTGACCTTAGAACACGTCAAACATTCTCCTACATATTTAGCAACATCGGCTTTCATACCCGGCCACCAAAAATGTTTCTTGAGATCCTTGTACATCTTCCCCGTTCCAGGATGTATTGAGTATCTGGTTTTATGAGCTTCTCTAAGTACCATTTCTCTCATATCTCCAAATTTTGGTACCCAAATCCTTTCAGCCCTATACCGGGTTCCGTCTTCCCGAATATTAAGATGCTTCTCCGATCCTTTGGGTATTTCATCCTTTAAATTTCCCTCTTTTAAAACTCCTTGTTGCGCCTCCTTTATTTGAGTAGTAATGTTATTATGAATCATTATATTCATAGATTTTACTCGAATGGGTTCTCTGTCCTTCCTGCTCAAGGCATCGGCTACCACATTTGCCTTTCCCGGGTGGTAACGAATCTCAAAGTCGTAATCATTCAACAATTCAATCCACCTACGCTGCCTCATATTCAGTTGTTTCTGATTAAATATGTGTTGAAGACTTTTGTGGTCGGTATATATAATACTTTTGACCCCATATAAGTAGTGCCTCCAAGTCTTTAATGCAAAAACAACTGCGCCTAATTCCAAATCATGCGTCGTATAATTTTGTTCGTGAATCTTCAATTGTCTAGACGCATAAGCAATCACCTTCGTTCGTTGCATTAATACACAACCGAGACCTTGCTTTGATGCATCACAATAAATCACAAAATCATCATTCCCTTCAGGCAATGACAATATAGGTGCCGTAGTTAGCTTTTTCTTCAATAACTGAAACGCTTTCTCTTGTTCATCATTCCATTCAAATTTCTTCCCTTTATGCGTTAATGCAGTCAAGGGTTTTGCTATTCTGGAAAAGTCTTGGATGAACCTTCTGTAGTAACCAGCTAGTCCTAAAAACTGGCGTATGTGTTTCGGAGTTTTCGGGGTTTCCCACTTTTCAACAGTTTCTATCTTTGCCGGATCCACCTTAATACCTTCTTTGTTCACTATGTGACCGAGGAATTGAACTTCTTCCAACCAAAATGCACACTTTGAAAACTTAGCGTACAATTCTTCCTTCCTCAATACTTCTAACACCTTTCTCAAATGTTCACCGTGTTCTTGGTCATTCTTTGAGTAAATAAGTATGTCATCAATGAAAACAATGACAAACTTGTCAAGGTATGGTCCACACACTCGGTTCATAAGGTCCATGAACACAGCTGGTGCATTAGTTAAACCAAACGGCATGACCATAAACTCGTAATGACCGTAACGTGTTCTGAAAGCAGTCTTTGGAATATCATCTTCTTTCACCCGCATTTGATGATACCCGGAACGTAAGTCAATCTTTGAATAAACAGACGAGCCTTGTAGTTGATCAAATAAGTCGTCGATTCTCGGTAGTGGGTAGCGATTCTTGATGGTAAGTTTGTTCAACTCTCGGTAGTCGATACACAACCTGAATGTACCATCTTTCTTCTTGACAAACAAAACAGGAGCTCCCCAAGGTGATGTGCTTGGTCGAATGAAACCACGCTCTAAAAGTTCTTGTAATTGGCTTTGCAGTTCTTTCATCTCACTGGGTGCGAGTCTGTAAGGAGCACGAGCTATTGGTGCAGCTCCTGGTACAAGATCTATTTGAAATTCAACAGATCGATGTGGGGGTAATCCCGGTAATTCTTTCGGAAATACATCGGGAAATTCTTTTGCGACGGGAACATCATTGATGCTCTTTTCTTCAGTTTGTACTTTCTCGACGTGTGCTAAAACAGCATAGCAACCTTTTCTTATTAGTTTTTGTGCCTTCAAATTACTAATAAGATGTAGCTTCGTGTTGCCCTTTTCTCCGTACACCATTAAGGGTTTTCCTTTTTCTCGTATAATGCGGATTGCATTTTTGTAACAAACGATCTCTGCTTTCACTTCTTTCAACCAGTCCATACCGATTATCACATCAAAACTCCCTAACTCTACTGGTATCAAATCAATCTTAAATGTTTCGCTAACCAGTTTAATTTCTCGATTCCGACATATATTATCTGCTGAAATTAATTTACCATTTGCTAATTCGAGTAAAAATTTACTATCCAAAGGCGTCAATGGACAACTTAATTTAGCACAAAAATCTCTACTCATATAGCTTCTATCCGCACCCGAATCAAATAAAACGTAAGCAGATTTATTGTCAATAAGAAACGTACCCGTAACAAGCTCCGGGTCTTCCTGTGCCTCTGCCGCATTAATATTGAAAACTCTTCCGCGGCCTTGTCCATTCGTGTTCTCCTGGTTCGGGCAATTTCTAATAATGTGGCCCGGTTTTCCACATTTATAACAAACTACATTGGCATAGCTTGCTCCGACACTACTTGCTCCGCCATTACTCGTTCCGACACCATTTATTCATTTTGTTTTATTAACCCCTGGTCCGTAGACCTCACACTTCGCCGCGCTATGACCATTTCTTTTACACTTGTTGCAAAATTTGGTGCAGAACCCCGAGTGATACTTTTCACACCTTTGGCATAGCTGTTTCTGATTGTTGTTGTTGTTGCGGTTATTATTGTTGTTGGGATGATTGTTGTAGTTGCTGTTGTTGTTGTTGTTGTTGTTGTTGTTGTTGTTGTTGAGCCGTTTGTTGTAGTTGCGATTGATGTTGCGATTGTTGTTGTTGTTGTATTGGTGATTCTTATCACCATTTTCCTCCCACTTTCTTTTGACTTGCTTCACATTGGCCTCTTCAGCAGTCTGTTCTTTAATTCTTTCTTCAATCTGGTTCACTAGTTTGTGAGCCATTCTACATGCCTGTTGTATGGAGGCGGGCTCGTGTGAACTTATATCTTCTTGGATTCTTTTCGGTAATCTTTTCACAAACGCGTCGATCTTCTCTTCCTCATCTTCGAATGCTCCCGGACACAATAGGCACAATTCTATGAATCGTCTTTCGTACGTGGTAATATCAAATCCTTGGGTTCGTAACCCTCTAAGTTCTGTCTTGAGCTTATTGACCTCGGTTCTGGGACGGTACTTCTCGTTCATCAAGTGCTTGAATGCTGACCACGGTAGTGCGTACGCATCGTCTTGTCCCACTTGCTCTAGATAGGTATTCCACCATGTTAACGCAGAACCTGTGAAGGTATGCGTAGCGTACTTCACTTTGTCTTCTTCAGTACACTTACTTATGGCAAACACCGATTCGACCTTCTCGGTCCACCGTTTCAATCCGATCGGTCCTTCGGTTCCATCAAATTCCAAAGGTTTGCAGGCAGTGAATTCTTTGTAGGTGCATCCTACACGATTTCCTGTACTGCTAGATCCAAGGTTATTGTTGGTATGTAGCGCAGCCTGTACTGCGGCTATGTTTGAAGCTAGAAAAGTACGGAATTCCTCTTCATTCATATTCACGGTGTGTCGAGTAGTTGGTGCCATTTCCTTCAAAATAGTCAAATGGAACAAGTTAATCATACAGAATATTAAGAGTAGTTAATAGTATTTCGTAGCATAATATGAACTCATTTATAAAAGCTTTTTCTTCATATTAGCATTTTATAAGTTTAAATTCGGGTAGTACCTACCCGTTAAGTTCATACTTAGTAGCTAATATACAATTCAACTACTACAATTCTATATGAAAAACTGATTATAATAATATTTCACGTTCAAACTTTTACACAATATTTTACAAACTTGCAATACCGCTTATTTTACATATAGCATGAAATATAGCACACAATAAATTTGATACAAGATGGTTGTGAAGATAATTCTAGCTAGTACACAAGTCGTTCAGCAAAGGCAATAAAGACACGTAATTCATACGTCCAGAAACAAGTCATGCATTCTGGTTTTACTAGGATTACTTCCCATCCTTGGTCTTGTGGAACATAACCGTTATGGCCGTTGATAAGACAGCGTGTTGTAACGTCGTCAAAGGGACGAGGGTTACGTAATGTCCAACAGTCCCGTAACAATCTAAAAACCTCATTTCTTACCCCAATTACCGACTCCGTCACTTGTGGAAACGTTTTGTTTAATAGTTGTAGCCCGATGTTCTTGTTCTCACTTTGGTGAGAAGCGAACATTACTAATCCGTAAGCATAACATGCTTCTTTATGTTGCATGTTAGCCGCTTTTTCTAAATCACGAAGTCCAATATTCGGATATATTGAGTCAAAATAATTTCTTAACCCGTTGCGTAAAATAGCATTTGGGTTCCCCGCAATATATGCGTCAAAGTAAACACATCGTAACTTATGGGTTTCCCAATGTGATATCCCCCATCTTTCAAACGAAAGTCTCTTATAAACCAAGACATTCTTGGAACGTTCTTCGAATGTCTTACAAACTGATCTCGCCTTAAATAGTTGTGCCGAGGAATTTTGACCGACTCTAGACAAGATTTCATCAATCATGTCTCCGGGTAGGTCTCTTAAAATATTGGGTTGTCTATCCATTTTGTGTTTTTAAACTGTAAAATAGACAAGAGTTAGATTCATAAAAAAATACTTATTAATACAAGCAATTTTTACATATATCATAAAGCATAAGCACACTATATTACATATATTACACCACACGAATATAACTATCTTATTCCGACTCGCTCGTTTCTTCTTGTTCGGTTTTGGTTCGTTTTGCCAAGTTTCTAGGGATATATGATGTTCCCCTAATACGAGCTGTCGTTATCCACATTGGTTTAGAAAAACCTGGTGGTTTAGAGGTTCCCGGGTCATTGTTACAACTTAAGGACTTCGGGGGTTGACGATACATATAAAGTTCATCGGGGTTGGAATTAGATTTCTCTATTTTTATGCCCTTTCCCTTATTATTTTCTTTTGCCTTTTTAAATTCAGTTGGGGTAATTTCTATAACATCATCGGAATTCTCGTCGGAATCCGATTCATCGGAGAATTGGTAATCCTCCCAATATTTTGCTTCCTTGGCGGAAACACCATTGACCATAATTAACCTTGGTCGGTTGGTTGAGGATTTTCTTTTACTTAACCGTTTTATTATTTCCCCCACCGGTTCTATTTCTTCATCCGGTTCTGATTCTTCTTCCGGTTCCGATTCTTCTTCCGGTTCCGACTCTTCTTCCGGTTCCTCTTCGGGAACTTGTGAATCAGTCCACGAATCATTCCAATTTACATTTAACTCTTCATTATTATTAGGTGAGTCAATGGGACTTGTTCTAGAGGTAGACATCTATCACATAATATCAAACGCGTTAAGAGATTAATATATCACATAATATTCACATGTTAAAAATATAAAGTTTCCAACAAAATTTGTTAAGCAATCATTTTTCAAGTAAACACGGTCGAAGTTCAGACTCACTAATGCATCCTAACAAACTCGATAAGACACACTAATGCAAAATTCTGGTTCTCTAAGACCAACGCTCGGATACCAACTGAAATGTCCCGTTCTTATTGATTAAAAACGTTCCATATTAATTGATTTCGTTGTGAGGTTTTGACCTCTATATGAGACGTTTTTCAAAGACTGCATTCATTTTTAAACAAACCATAACCTTTATTTCATCAATAAAGGTTTAAAAAGCTTTACGTAGATTATCAAATAATGATAATCTAAAATATCCTGTTTACACACGACCATTACATAATGGTTTACAATACAAATATGTTACAACAAAATAAGTTTCTTGAATGCAGTTTTTACACAATATCATACAAGCATGGACTCCAAATCTTGTCCTTATTTAAGTATGCGACAGCGGAAGCTCTTAATAATCACCTGAGAATAAACATGCTTAAAACGTCAACAAAAATGTTGGTGAGTTATAGGTTTAACCTATATATATCAAATCATAATAATAGACCACAAGATTTCATATTTCAATACACATCCCATACATAGAGATAAAAATCATTCATATGGTGAACACCTGGTAACCGACATTAACAAGATGCATATATAAGAATATCCCCATCATTCCGGGACACCCTTCGGATATGATATAAATTTCGAAGTACTAAAGCATCCGGTACTTTGGATGGGTTTTGTTAAGCCCAATAGATCTATCTTTAGGATTCACGTCAATTAGGGTGTCTGTTCCCTAATTCTTAGATTACCAGACTTAATAACAAGGGGCATATTCGATTTCGATAATTCAACCATAGAATGTAGTTTCACGTACTTGTGTCTATTTTGTAAATCATTTATAAAACCTGCATGTATTCTCATCCCAAAAATATTAGATTTTAAAAGTGGGACTATAACTCACTTTCACAGATTTTTACTTCGTCGGGAAGTAAGACTTGGCCACTGGTTGATTCACGAACCTATAACAATATATACATATATATCAAAGTATGTTCAAAATATATTTACAACACTTTTAATATATTTTGATGTTTTAAGTTTATTAAGTCAGCTGTCCTCGTTAGTAACCTACAACTAGTTGTCCACAGTTAGATGTACAGAAATAAATTGATAAATATTATCTTGAATCAATCCACGACCCAGTGTATACGTATCTCAGTATTGATCACAACTCAAACTAAATATATTTTGGAATCAACCTCAACCCTGTATAGCTAACTCCAACATTCACATATACAGTGTCTATGGTTGTTCCGAAATATATATAGATGTGTCAACATGATAGGTCGAAACATTGTATACGTGTCTATGGTATCTCAAGATTACATAATATACAATACAAGTTGATTAAGTTATGGTTGGAATAGATTTGTTACCAATTTTCACGTAGCTAAAATGAGAAAAATTATCCAATCTTGTTTTACCCATAACTTCTTCATTTTAAATCCGTTTTGAGTGAATCAAATTGCTATGGTTTCATATTGAACTCTATTTTATGAATCTAAACAGAAAAAGTATAGGTTTATAGTCGGAAAAATAAGTTACAAGTCATTTTTGTAAAGGTAGTCATTTCAGTCGAAAGAACGACGTCTAGATGACCATTTTAGAAAACATACTTCCACTTTGAGTTTAACCATAATTTTTGGATATAGTTTCATGTTCATAATAAAAATAATTTTCTCAGAATAACAACTTTTAAATCAAAGTTTATCATAGTTTTTAATTAACTAACCCAAAACAGCCCGCGGTGTTACTACGACGGCGTAAATCCGGTTTTACGGTGTTTTTCGTGTTTCCAGGTTTTAAATCATTAAGTTAGCATATCATATAGATATAGAACATGTGTTTAGTTGATTTTAAAAGTCAAGTTAGAAGGATTAACTTTTGTTTGCGAACAAGTTTAGAATTAACTAAACTATGTTCTAGTGATTACAAGTTTAAACCTTCGAATAAGATAGCTTTATATGTATGAATCGAATGATGTTATGAACATCATTACTACCTTAAGTTCCTTGGATAAACCTACTGGAAAATAGAAAAATGGATCTAGCTTCAATGGATCCTTGGATGGCTCGAAGTTCTTGAAGCAGAATCATGACACGAAAACAAGTTCAAGTAAGATCATCACTTAAAATAAGATTGTTATAGTTATAGAAATTGAACCAAAGTTTGAATATGATTATTACCTTGTATTAGAATGATAACCTACTGTAAGAAACAAAGATTTCTTGAGGTTGGATGATCACCTTACAAGATTGGAAGTGAGCTAGCAAACTTGAAAGTATTCTTGATTTTATGAAACTAGAACTTTTGGAATTTATGAAGAACACTTAGAACTTGAAGATAGAACTTGAGAGAGATCAATTAGATGAAGAAAATTGAAGAATGAAAGTGTTTGTAGGTGTTTTTGGTCG
Source organism: Rutidosis leptorrhynchoides (assembly GCF_046630445.1). NCBI lineage: Eukaryota > Viridiplantae > Streptophyta > Magnoliopsida > Asterales > Asteraceae > Rutidosis > Rutidosis leptorrhynchoides. The sequence continues at coordinate 93,288,559 of NC_092338.1, read as the reverse complement.
TTGGTGTATGGATTAGATATAAAGGATATGTTATTTTGTTTTCATGTAAATAAGTCATGAATGATTACTCATATTTTTGTAATTTTATGAGATATTTCATGCTAGTTGCCAAATTATGGTTCCCACATGTGTTAGGTGACTCACATGGGCTGCTAAGAGCTGATCATTGGAGTGTATATACCAATAGTACATACATCTAAAAGCTGTGTATTGTACGAGTACGAATACGGGTGCATACGAGTAGAATTGTTGATGAAACTGAACGAGGATGTAATTGTAAGCATTTTTGTTAAGTAGAAGTATTTTGATAAGTGTATTGAAGTCTTTCAAAAGTGTATAAATACATATTAAAACACTACATGTATATACATTTTAACTGAGTCGTTAAGTCATCGTTAGTCGTTACATGTAAGTGTTGTTTTGAAACCTTTAGGTTAATGATCTTGTTAAATGTTGTTAACCCAATGTTTATAATATCAAATGAGATTTTAAATTATTATATTATCATGATATTATCATGTATGAATATCTCTTAATATGATATATATACATTAAATGTCGTTACAACGATAATCGTTACATATATGTCTCGTTTAAAAATCACTAAGTTAGTAGTCTTGTTTTTACATATGTAGTTCATTGTTAATATACTTAATGATATGTTTACTTATCATAGTATCATGTTAACTATATATATATCCATATATATGTCATCATATAGTTTTTACAAGTTTTAACGTTCGTGAATCACCGGTCAACTTGGGTGGTCAATTGTCTATATGAAACATATTTCAATTAATCAAGTCTTAACAAGTTTGATTGCTTAACATGTTGGAAACATTTAATCATGTAAATATCAATCTCAATTAATATATATAAACATGGAAAAGTTCGGGTCACTACATTACAGAAGTTTTCAATATAATGGAATACAGAAATACAAAGAGATAGATAATTTCGGACGAGAATATTTATGAAAATATCTTCAGAAGTATCGAAGATATTTATGATGATATTTTAGAATTTCTAAGTTCGAAGGTTTATGAAGAAAAATTTTCCGCAAGATTTTAACATGACTCCGGAACAAGATATTCTCTAAAGATTTCATCAGATCCAGATTTATCTGGGTTCTTTGAATATAGGGTTTGGTCCTTGTATTTGTCCTTGGTCTCCTTCATGGTTTGCTCAATCCGTTTTTCAGTACCAAATTTTTTATCGAGTGCTCCCAACACTCCATTCTTTTATCATCACTTTTGGCCATTAAGACCATTTACTACATGCTGCTTCGTCAGCATTTTTAAAGTTCCGGATCTGGATCATCGGTTATCAAACCGAGGTGGCTTCAGAAGAATTGTGTTTTTAGATGATTAAACGCTGATTGATAATGCTAAAAACGAACATATATTTCATAGCATTATCCCTCAAGAAAGACAAGCTTTTAGTTGCAACTGTTCTATTTACAAGTGATATTCGTTTAAATAATAAAAGGTGAATACAAAAGACAGATTCGACGAATTGAAGACGCAAACGACCAAAAAGCTCAAAAGTACAAAATACAATCAATGAAGTTCCAATTATTGATAAGAAACGTCTCAAAATTACAAGAGTACAAGATTCAAAACGCAAAGTACAAGATATTAAATTGTACGCAAGGACGTTCGAAAATCCGGAACCGGAACCAGAGTCAACTCTCAAAGCTCGATGCAACGGACTAAAAATTACAAGTCAACTATGCACATGAATATAATATAATATATAATTAATTCTTAAAATTAATATATATATTATATTATATTTAAAAACCGTCGGCATAAAAAAACAAAGACTTTTGAGTCTCCCCAGCTGGCCATGCGATCGCATGGCCTGGAGGAAGAAACTCCATGCGATCGCATGGTGCACAGTTCCAGCCCACATGCCTATAAAAATCGAGCTTTGGTGTAACACAAAACACATCTTTTTCTTCTCCTCATTCATACGTAGTATATATTTATATTTATATTTTAATTTTAATTTTAATTTATAATAATAAGGGTGTGTTAGCGAATGTTGTAAGGGTGTAAGTCGAAATTTTGTCCGTGTAACGCTACGCTATTTTTAATCATTGTAAGTTATGTTCAATCTTTTTACATTAATGTCTCGTAGCTAAGTTATTATTATGCTTATTTAATCCGAAGTAATCATGATGTTGGGCTAAAAATATTAAAATTGGGAATTGGGCTTTGTACCATAATTGGGGTTTGGACAAAAAAACGACACTTGTGGAAATTAGACTATGGGCTATTAATGGGCTTTATATTTGTTTAACTAAATGATAGTTTGTTAATTTTAATATAAATATTTATAATTGAACGTCCCTATAAATAACCATATACACTCGATCGGATATGATGGGCAGGGTATTTATATGTACGAATAATCGTTCATTTAACTGGACACGGGAATGGATTAATAGTCACTAGAATTATTAAAACAGGGGTAAAATTATGTACAAGGACACTTGGCATAATTGATAACAAAGTATTAAAACCTTGGGTTACACTCAGTCGACATCCTGGTGTAATTATTAAACAAAGTAATAAAACCTTGTTATAGTTTAAGTCCCCAATTAGTTGGAATATTTGACTTCGGGTATAAGGATAATTTGACGAGGACACTCGCACTTTATATTTATGACTGATGGACTGTTATGGACAAAAACCAGACGGACATATTAAATAATCCAGGACAAAGGACAATTAACCCATGGGCATAAAACTAAAATCAACACGTCAAACATCATGATTACGGAAGTTTAAATAAGCATAATTCTTTTATTTCATATTTAATTTCCTTTATTTTATATTTAATTTCACTTCTAATTATCGCATTTTTATTTATTGTTATTGTATTTAATTGCACTTTTAATTATCGTACTTTTTAATTATCGCAAGTTTATTTTATCGCACTTTTATTATTCGCAATTTCATTATCGTTATTTACTTTACGCTTTAAATTAAGTCTTTTATTTATTTAATATTTTACATTTGGTTTTAACTGCGACTAAAGTTTTAAAATCGACAAACCGGTCATTAAACGGTAAAAATCCCCCTTTATAATAATAATATTACTTATATATATATTTGTATTTTTATAAATTAAACTAATATAGCGTTAAGCTTTGATTAAAAGATTTTCCCTGTGGAACGAACCGGACTTACTAAAAACTACACTACTGTACGATTAGGTACACTGCCTATAAATGTTGTAGCAAGGTTTAAGTATATCCATTCTCTAAATAAATAAATATCTTGTGTAAAATTGTATCGTATTTAATAGTATTTCCTTGTAAAATTTAATAGTATTTTATACCCCTTAGCTTTAACTATCAAGTATTTTTGGCGCCGCTGCCGGGGAACTTTCTTGCTTAAAAGCCGGAAGCGCAACGCTAATATATAAAAAAAAAGATTTTTCTTTTTAGTTTACTTTTATAAAAAAAAATACGCTTTTGTAAAAATACGTTTTAATATATTCGAAAATATAAAAAGAAAAACAAAAATATAAATATTTTTAAGAGTTTGTTAAATATTTAAGTTCTATAAAAGTTTCTTTATCTTTATTTTATAAAAATATAAGTTTTATTTAATTTATATAAATATATTACATAAATATATAAAACAGAAAATTAAAAACAGAAAAAAAAATATAAAAACACTCGGGCCTGCTACTGTAGCAGCCCGTAACCTGGCCCAAAACCTCAGCTCATGCGATCGCATGAGCCCGAAGGCATAAACTCATGCGATCGCATGAGAGTGTCTGACACGCCAACTGCAACCCTAAAACTGCATTAATTACGGGTATTATTATTATTATTTAATAAACCCTAATTAGTTTTTATTATTTAATTAGTTATTAGTTTTTAAATTTAATTTATATATTTAGTTTAATTAGTTAAATTAAATTTTAAAATTAATATAATTAAATTTTAAAATTAATAGTTTTATAAAATAAATAATATAAAAATAATATTTTATAAAAATTGTATTTTTTACAACTTTTAGTATATTTTTATATTTTGTCCCTTTTTAATTGTTTTAGCGTAATTTTTTGTATTTTTCGCTCGTATTTAGTTATTACTTCATAGTTTTTGCCATAGTTATTTTTATTTCTAGATTTTTAGGCTTTGCCGTAAAATCCCTTAAGTGCTTTTTCTTTAGACTAAGATTTAGGTGCTTTAGAATTTTGCGACGCCTTTTTAAGTTTTAGTTCCTCTTTAAGATATTGCCATTTGGGATACAGTTTTACTTGTAAGCTTTAATATTTTTAGACGCCTTTTACCTATGTATCAATTATCATTCCAATTAGTAATCTCAATTTGCGATTATAATTTTAAGTTAGTGATAGTAATAAGGTTGGGTTAGTCAAGTATTTTTAAGTTTTATAAGTCACTCTTTTTCTTTCTTATTTTTTCGATCTTTTCTTTTTCGACCTTTTACGACGCGCTCTTTTTCCTTCTTATTTCTCGCCATTCTAGTTTTAGGACATAGATTTTTATTCTACTTCTTATCTAAATTTCTTAAAATTACGAAAATTTATTTTAAGTGGTTAAATTGATAGACATCAAAATTTTCTGGTTCGTAGTAATAGTTGGATTTGTACGTGGACCGGGTTATTGGAGCCAAACAGTACTCAATTATATTGAGACCAAACGAATCCTGCCCCTCTGCAGCATCTTTTGGTTATTCGAAACGTGGGCAAAATCAGAAAAGTCTATTAATTGTATAACTTATATAATTTTTTCTTTCCTTTTAAAAACTAATAGGATATTCAGTGAATGCACCGAGCAAGACGTTCACCACCTTTTGTACGTTCACCACCTGTAACTCGATCAAGACATCTAGCAAATATTATCGCCGTTGATTTTTCTTTAGAATCGTCATCCAGTCGACCAAGTACTCCAATTCAAATTTCCGATAATCCATTTTTTGAACCCGACCTCACAATTGAGAATCCAGAGAATATTCAGGGACGATTCATAGATCCTGAACCATTAATTTTTCCTCCGGAACCACCAATCATTCAAACAGAGATTGTTGAGGAACGAACCATTAAATCAGAATCCTCTAGTGATTCTGATTCAACAAATTCAATTATGGAGAATCTAAAACCTTTAAGTATGGAAGACCGAATGAGAGCTAAACGTACTGGCCAAGGTCACGCAATTACTCATCCAGACATTAATGCACCAGATTATGAAATCAAAGGACAAATTCTACACATGGTGACTAATCAATGCCAATTTAGTGGTGCTTCGAAGGAAGATCCAAATGAACATCTTCGTACCTTTAATAGGATCTGCACTCTATTTAAAATCCGAGAAGTGGAGGATGAACAGATATATCTCATGTTATTTCCCTGGACTTTAAAGGGAGAAGCCAAAGATTGGTTGGAATCGTTACCTGAAGGGGCGATCGATACATGGGACGTTTTAGTTGAAAAATTTCTTAAACAATTCTTTCCGGCATCTAAAGCCGTAAGACTTCAAGGAGAAATTGTTACGTTCACACAGAAACCGAATGAAACTCTATATGAGGTGTGGACAAGATTTGGAAAGTTATTAAGAGGATGTCCGCAACATGGTTTAGACACCTGTCAAATAGTACAAATATTCTACCAAGGATACGACATCACTACAAGAAAAGACATAGATATAGCAGCTAGTGGTTCCATTATGAAGAAAACCGAAACTGATGCTTACAAAATTATTGATAACATTGCTTCCCACTCACATGAGTGGCACCAATAAAAAGATATCGTTAGATCATCTAAAGCAGCTAGAGCCGATTCTAGCCATGACTTAGATTCCATTTCTGAAAAGATAGATGCTGTGGAGAGACGAATGGAAAAGATGACTAAAGATATCCACTCAATACGAATTAGTTGTGAGCAGTGTGGAGGACCACATTTGATAAAAGATTGTCTCAGTATTGAATTAACAATGGAACAAAGAGAGAATATTTCATACATAAACCAAAGGCCTGTAAATAATTATCAGAATAATTATCAACCGCCAAGACCGATCTATAATCAAAATCAGAATTATAACCGAAATATTCCTTACAACAACCAACAAGGTCTTAGCAATCAACAAGTATCTAACAATACTTACAACCAGCAAAGACCTAATTTTCAAAACAAACCACCACAACCCGATGATAAAAAGCCGAATTTAGAAGATATGATGACGAAGCTAGTTGAAACTCAAACGCAGTTTTTCACATCTCAAAAACAAACTAATGAATAAAATGCTCAAGCATTTAGAAATCAACAAGCTTCTATTCAAAACTTGGAACAAGAAGTAAGTAACCTAGCAAGGTTAATAGGTGAAAGAAAATCGGGAAGTCTACCTAGTGATACAAATGCAAACCCCCGGAATGAAATAGCTAAAGCCATTACCACAAGAAGTGGTACAACACTTAAACCACCTGAAATACCTGTAACTTCTGATGAAGCTATTCCTACTCCACAAGAACCACAACCTGATCAAGATAAGGAAAAAGAACCGGTAGTTGAAAAGGTTAATGAAGATAACACAGTTAAGGCTAAACCATATGTTAAACCATACCAACCACCACTTCCTTACCCGAGTAAAATGAAGAAAGAGAAACTTGAAGCCGAGCAATCCAAATTCTTGGATATGTTTAAACAGATAAATGTAAATCTTCCTTTCATTGATGTGATTTCAGGAATGCCTAGATATGCTAAATTCTTGAAAGATCTAATCTCAAATAGAAAGAAAATGGAAGAACTCTTGGCAGTTACTATGAATGCTAATTGTTCAGCAGTGCTGTTGAATAAGATACCAGAAAAACTATCGGATCCAGGAAGTTTCACAATTCCATGTTTTCTGGGTAGTCTTAGTTCAATAGAAGCATTGGCAGACTTAGGTGCTAGTATAAATTTAATGCCATATTCACTATACACTAAACTAGACCTTGGAGAATTGAAACCAACCAGAATAATTATACAACTAGCCGATCGATCAATAAAATATCCTAGAGGGATAATGGAGAATATGCTAGTTAAAGTTGGTACTTTAGTATTTCCAGTAGATTTTGTTGTTCTGGACATGGAAGAAGATTCTCAAGTTCCTCTCATATTAGGAAGACCATTCTTAAACACGGCTAAAGCAATGATAGACGTGTTTGGTAAGAAACTGACCCTAAGTATAGAGGACGAGATTGTTACCTTTTCAGTTGATAGAGCAATGCAACAACCGCAATCTGCAGATGATACATGTTATTATATTCAAACTATAGATTCACATGCAGAATTGTTAGAAGAATTTCCAGAATTACAAGGAACGGGAGAATGTTCTTTAGGAGAAGGTAATGAACCAATTGATGAAGCTGAAATGTTAGCTACACTTATAGCTAATGGATATGAACCAACAACAGAAGAAATTCAAATGCTAAAAGAAGAAGACAGATATCGATACAAATCATCGATAGAAGAACCTCCGAAATTAGAGTTAAAGCCACTTCCAAACCATTTGGAATACGCTTATTTACATGGTGAATCTGAATTACCTGTAATAATATCGTCTTCTCTTACCGAAAATGAGAAATCACAACTCATTTCTGTGTTGAAAGCTCATAAAACAGCCATTGCATTGAAGATTCATGATATTAAAGGAATAAGTCCTTCGTATTGCACACATAAAATCCTTATGGAAGAAGGTCATAAAACGTATGTGCAACGTCAACGAAGACTAAATCCGAATATGCAAGATGTAGTTAAAAAAGAAATTATTAAACTGCTAGACGCAGGTCTAATTTATCCAATTTCTGATAGTCCATGGGTAAGCCCAGTTCAATGCGTGCCTAAGAAGGGTGGCATGACTGTCATTACAAATGAAAAAAATGAGCTTATTCCTACTAGGACTGTAATAAGATGGCGTGTATATATTTATTATAGAAAATTAAATGACGCCACCAGAAAAGATCACTTTCCCTTACCTTTTATTGATCAAATGTTGGAAAGATTAGCCGGAAATAGTTACTATTGTTTTCTTGATGGTTTTTCTGGATATTTTCAAATTCCAATAGCACCCGAAGATCAAGACAAAACCACATTCACGTGCCCTTATGGTACTTTTGCTTACAAACGCATGCCATTTGGACTTTGCAACGCCCCTGCAACCTTTCAAAGGTGTATGATGGCGATTTTTCACGACATGATAGAAGAATGCATGGAAGTTTTCATGGATGAATTTTCAGTCTTTGGTGATACATTTGAATCATGTCTAGCTAATCTTAAACGAATGCTGATTAGATGCGAATAATCAAATCTAGTACTTAATTGGGAGAAATGCCATTTCATGGTTAAAGAAGGCATCGTTCTTGGACATAAAATTTCAAAAGAAGGAATTGAAGTGGATAGAGCTAAAGTAGATGTAATTGCTAAACTTCTACATCCCACCAATGTTAGAGGAGTTAGGAGTTTTCTAGGGCATGCCGATTTTTACCGACGTTTCATAAAAGATTTTTCTAAAATTGCCACTCCTATGAATAAACTCCTAGAAAAGGATGCTCCATTCATCTTTTCAGATGAATGTATCAAATCTTTTAATATTCTTAAAGAGAAACTCACTAATGCGCCGATCATGGTAACACCAAATTGGAATCTACCGTTTGAACTAATGTGCGATGCAAGTGATTTTGCAATGGGAGCCGTTTTAGGACAAAGGATTGAAAAAAGATTTCAACCTATATATTATGCTAGTAAGACGTTACAAGGAGCACAAACAAATTACACAACTACTGAAAAAGAATTCCTTGCTATTGTCTTTGCTTTTGACAAATTTCGTTCATATCTCGTTCTAGCAAAAACAGTGGTCTATACCGACCATTCTGCTCTTAGATACCTATTTTCGAAACAAGATGCCAAACCAAGATTAATCCGTTGGATCTTACTCTTACAAGAGTTCGATATTGAAATCCGAGATAAAAGAGGAGCAGAAAATCTCGCCGCTGATCATCTTTCTCGTCTTGAAAATCCCGAATTAGAAGTTCTAAATGAATCGGCCATACAAGACAACTTTCCTGATGAATATCTATTGAAGATAGATTATACTGAAATTCCATGGTTTGCAGACTATGCAAACTACTTAGTATGTGGATTCCTTGAAAAAGGATTATCGTACCAAAAACGAAAGAAATTCTTCAGTGATATAAAACACTATTTCTGGGAAGATCCACATTTGTTTAAAAGTTGTCCCGATGGAATAATACGCCGATGTGTATTCGGAGATGAAGCTAGTAAAATTTTAAACCATTGTCACACAGGACCAACAGGAGGGCATTATGGGCCTCAACTAACAGCAAGAAAAGTTTATGATGCTGGATTCTATTGGCCTACAATTTACAAAGACGCACACCTTCTTTGCAAATCCTGTGATGCTTGTCAGAGGGCCGGAAAAATAAGTCAACGTGATGAAATACCACAAAATGTCATTCAAGTATGCGAAGTATTTGACATTTGGGGTATTGACTTTATGGGTCCATTTCCAAAATCTCATAATAATCTCTACATTCTCGTAGCCATTGATTATGTATCTAAATGGGCGGAAGCACAAGCTCTCCCAACTAACGATGCATGAGTTGTAGTCAACTTTTTAAAACATCTTTTTGCAAGGTTTGGAACACCGAAAGCTTTAATAAGTGATCGGGGTACTCATTTCTGTAATAATCAACTTGAGAAAGTTCTCAAAAGATATGGAGTAACTCATAAAATCTCCACTGCATATCATCCACAAACTGGTGGACAAGTTGAAAATACCAACCGAGCTTTAAAACGTATTCTAGAAAAAACCGTAGGATCAAATTCGAAGGAATGGTCCATTAAATTGGAGGATGCACTATGGGCTTTTAGAATAGCCTACAAAACTCCAATTAGAACCACACCTTTTAAACTCGTCTACGGAAAAGCATGTCGTCTTCCAGTAGAAATTGAACACAAAGCATTTTGGGCTTTGAAGACATGTAATCTTGATTTACATGAAGCTGGATGTCTACGATTAAGTCAACTAAATGAATTAGAAGAATTAAGACATGAAGCATACGAAAATTCGTTAATCTATAAAGAAAGAACGAAGAAATGGCATGATAAAAGAATCAGAAGTTCAAAAAAATTTAAAGAAGGAGACAGAGTTCTTCTTTTCAATTCACGATTCAAGCTATTTCCTGGAAAATTGAAATCAAGATGGTCTGGACCATTAATAGTCAAAAGAGTTTTCCCATACGGAACGATAGAATTAATAAATTCAAATGGAATTGAATTTAAAGTTAATGGTCACAGAGTTAAACATTACATAGATAATCCGATGGAAGTCGACAACGAAGTTAATCACAATTTCGATACCACAGCTAACTAAGTGTGGGGAGAATCAAGTCTTTAAAGGATAATATGTATTTCTGTTAGAGTTAGATTGTCTGTTTTCGTGTAGTTCTCGAAAATAGAACCCGAATGGTCTTTCCCTAGCAGACCCTAAAGAACTAATCTTCTCCCCCCATTCTGAATTTTTATTTTTTTTAGGTTTTTACGAAATGAAGACTGCCTGTGAACTAAACCATGGTCTAATGCTACACGCTTTGATCACTAAACGTAATAATGACACACTTCCGAGTGAACTAGTATCAGTAATCAGAAAAAGGTTGGACGGAGTAAGAAAAGAATCCGGATGCGAAGATAATAAGTTACAATTTGGTAAAGGAAAATCAAAATTCGCAGCGAAAAGAAGAGCACGACACCTTGAAAGATGTCACAAATGCGGAAAATGGTCACATGGAGGTAAATGTTCAAATAATCAAACCTATTCAAATACCGAATTTGTTACTTTATGCAGAGACGGACCGTACATATGTTTAGAAGAAAAAACACTGAATGCTCGAGGTTACGCCTATGTAGCTATGGAAAACCAATTAAACCGACTATCTTATGAATGAGATAGTTCATATAACTAAGAATACTATCTCACAGGTAAGTCTGTACAGTTTTTATTTTTTATTTTTATTTTTAACGTTTTGATAATAAACGCAAATTTGTTCGCTATAAAGTATTAAATTGGTATTGAATAAAATTAGGTTTGGCGACCGAAATTATTGATATCATACAAAAATTTATTACATCACTGCGAAATTTAACGTTTATTCTTAAGGTATAAATATCTTTAATCAATCAACCCAAAATATTTTAAAAATTCGTCATGAGTTAAATTAGGTCATGGAACCAAAATTACTTTACCGAAAAGAGGGGCGCATATTTTTGATAATATTTGATTGATTAAAGTGGGATAAAAGACCAAAAAGATTTTTAATTTTATTTTTACCATGTCTTTTAAAATTAATATATAAATCTTAAATTAATATTATAAACTTTTTAAATTAATATATTTAAAATTGTAAATATTTGAACAATTGATATTTTTAAGTTTGTATGTATAAAAACAAAAATATAATATAAGTTTAGTGTGAATTTTTAATTTTAAAAAAATGTGAATTTTTAATTTTATGCATATTTTAAATTTAAGTTGTGTGAATTTAAAAACAAAAATTTACTTTATTTCGCTAAGTTAAAAATATGATTTTTAAAATTCGTCGTGAGTTGAAGACTAGGTCGTTGAACCGAAATTGCTTTACCCGAGGGAGGGACGAGAACTTTTATTATCATTATTTTTAATCTTATTGAATTAAAGTATGCCAAAAACATTAAAAAATCCAAAAATCTTTACTTTTAAAACCGCGCTTTGATTTGACAAATTTTAAAAATTTTGTCAAGGGACAGACTAGGACAACGATTCGAAACGCCCTCGCTCCTAAAGGAAAACAAAATTTTTAGAATTTTATTAATTATATGTTTTAGAAGTTATAAGGTTTTGTAACAAAAAAAAAAGGGCAAAACACTGTAGCCGGGTACCCATGCGATCGCATGGGAATCACCCTATCCCTCCATGCGATCGCATGGAGGCAAATTCCAGGCCTGATACATACAGACAGCGAGTCTGTCTTCCTCACACCAACACACACACAAACACGAAACTCTCTCAAATCTTCACCAAATTTCATCATTTTTCCACCATAATTCATCATTTTTCTTGCTCTAATCATGCCTAGATTCTCATTCTTCAGTAAAATGGTAAAAATTACACCCCTAAACTCTATAAATTCCTAGTTTTTGTGATAATTTCAATTTTTTACCTAATGCAATTTTGTTAATTTCTAGTGTAATTTGTATTAAATTGTTAGTATTTTATGCATGTATAACCTATATTGATACTATTTAACATGATTTGAAGCCAAAAACTTCAAAATTTTTAGAAATCTAGGGTTTGTGTTCTTGAGCAATTTGGGGCTTTTTGATATAAACAGGTTATGGCCGATTTTCGTCATGAATTATTGCTAAATTGAGTAGTGTAACATGTTTAGATAGTTAAATGATCCAAACATTGATCCTAAACATGATTTTTGGAGATTAAAGTGGACTTTTTAAGTCCAAAATTCATGAACTTGATTAATTTGATATATTTGTCATTTGAGACTTGTTTAATTATTAGTAATGACTACTTTGACATGTTATTTGAGTTAAATGCTTATGAACTTTGTATACATTTTCATATGTGCTTATTTGAAAAGTGTAGAATTGTGAAAAATTGTAAAAATGTGTATAAGTTTAATTTTGATTTAACATGTTATAGTAATTATTTTAAGTTGTTATTTTGCTAACACTAATGCATATTTGGATGCACAAATTTTGTGTTTAATGTGTTTTGCAGAAATCCGATACTGGAGGTTCAGGAGCATCATCATCTAGACGACCAGCACCAGAACCAGAACCAGAAATGCAACACGAACAAGAACCACAACAAGAACCACAACAACAGCCTGATCAGCACATACCTTATTATGATCCAGTACAGTTTGTTGATGAATTCATAGTATTCCCAATGAGGCCGCCAGTAGAATTCCCAACGATTCCTGAGCACACTCTGCATCCTAATCTGAGATTTGATAGGAGATGGAGAGATTACGAGACATATCAAAGGAACAAATTCAAATTGGTAACAAAAAATGTAGAGGTGCCAAGGGTAATCGATTGGGCCCCTTTGGAAACGGTCCATCTAGCTGACCGTGTTAGACAGCTTTTAGTTCAAAGGTATGGCAGTTCTTCTTTTACAGATTGGGAACGTCTTTTCACCATTCGTAGACCTGTATATAAGGAATGGTGTGTTGAGTTGATGAGTACTGTATCACTTGATACAAATATAGTTAGAATAGATGATAGAAGATTTCTTAGGTTTATCCTTGGCGGTAGGATGTACAGAATGTCCATGCTGGACATGGCCAGGGCTTTACAGATATATACTCCTGGTAAGTTGCTACTACCCAATTGTACAAACTTGATTCATTATGGTGAAAGGGTAGATAGCAACTTTGACGCTGAAGCCATTTGGAGGCGTATGTCACATTTTGATGTTTTTACACGAGCAGGAGGACACTCCTATACACATATTGACAGAGCCGAGCTTCGTATTATTCATAGATTTTTGGCTAACTCGATTATACAGAGAGGTCACAATAAAGAAAAAATTACCTTACATGATTTATTCTACCTAAAGTGTATTCGGGATCCTAGAAGCTTTGTCAATATCCCTTACTGTGTTGCTTTTTATTTATCTAAAATGGTAGAGGGAATGCAGGAAGGGAGTATAATAGGAGGAGGTATTTTTGTTACTCTCATTGGAGAGTATTTAGGTGTTGATAGGAACCAAGGGGGTCCATTACAGCTTTGTAGAGAACTGGTTGAGCCCTTAGGATTGAAAGTTTAGTTGGGTGCTAAGGTATTGAAAAGTAGACGTAACCAGGCAGTACCCTATGAGGGATCTCATCCTCAGGTAGAGAGAGGCTCAGACGAGGAAATGGAGGAGGCAGAAGACATTAGGGATGTCTTTCGAGATGCTATTCTTGACGTCCACGTTCGTATAGATGAGGAAGCAATGACGAACGCGGCCAGACATAGTATGTATGAGCAGTGGAACTCCGAGTGAGTATACGAGGATTATAGGCGACGCCAACACGATAGCTGGTTAGTTCATCAGCACCAAATCATGAGCCAGCTATCATATCAGGTACCAAATAACTATGTACCTACTCGACCTGCTCATTTTCCGCCACACAGCCCCGATATCCGACCACCCTTTAACCGGTATGACTATAACCAAGCCTATCAAAACACCTATAACCAACAATGGAACCCACCTGACGAGATGAACTGGAACCCATATCCAGACTGATTTAGTTCCATTTGGTTATTTATATGATTTTTATGTTTTTATCTTTTTACTTATTCATGTTTAAACTTATGTTATTGAATATACTTATGTAATCTTTATCATTTTTATTATTATTGTGTACTAATATTTCACATTTAGGATTTGAAAGTGGGATATTAAGTCCCATTTCAAATTGCCATGCATGTTTATATTTGTATGTATGTATATTGTAAATTGTACAAAACAGGGTAAAACAGCGCATTTTCAAAGACTGGCATTAAGTTCAGCAAAAGCTACTAATTTTGACGACAAGATGACAAATAAATGTGATGTAACAACAGACGGAATGAACAAATGATATGCACCATTTATCATTCAGCAAACAAACGCCAATATATTTGGAAACTTTGGTAAAATTTAATCATTTCTACGCTAATCACCCTCAATAATTTAAATTGTTACTGATTTCTTGCAAATGAGGGCATTGCAAGATCTTAAGTGTGGGAAGGGGTTAAATTCTTTCGGATTTTTAAATTTTTTTTACTTTAAACACTTGATTACCATTAAAAATACTAGTAAAGTAGTAGTTGTATTAGAATCTAGTTCTCTCTGATAATAAAGAACATCCCTAGTCTTATATACTGACTACCCAATTCTAGTAAAATTTTTCAAAATTTTCAATTAAATGAACTCAAAATCATGTTTATACATATTTATGAACGATAAAACTAGGTGTTAACACCGAAATTATTGTTACCTCAGAAAGGACATAAATTGAGAAACAAACCAAAATGTTAGAATTCATTTAAAATGGAATAGAGGACAATAAAAAGGAAAATAAAAGCCAAGTGTGGGAAAAATTACCAAGTTATCTTAAACATATGTCACATATTTCTGTAACAAATAATTGAAGATACTTTTGCTTTGGACTAAACTAAACTGTTTTACCCGATGAAAGAAAAGAAGAGATGGATCTACACGATGAATCAATTCCATCGTTAAAAGGAAGTAAAGTCTTTCGAAAAAGACACGCGCTTCTTGATTTAGGTCATGAAGTTGTCGTCCAGACCAGCTGTAGGTTGATGAAAAATCTAGAAAAGTCATCTCTAAAATCAGCAGGAAATCCACGGACCTCAGCATCAAACAGGGTCGCCAAGTGGTCAGACTTATCCTAACCATGAGAGGATCTGTCTTGTAAAATGGGGAGGACACCGTGCAAATTAGCTTGATAAGACTAATAAATCAGACCCCCAGAAAGGATAATCTCCTTAAAGATTAAAAATCAGCTTTTAAGCCTGATATTACTCAATCCTTGAGATTGACCTTAAAGATTGAGAATTACAAACTCATGGAATTCAATGATATCTAAACTCGAGCTTGAACGAGAAAATATTTTGATCAAAATTACAAACCGATTTGTTTTCAGAAAACCCATTTTCAATGCGTTCATTACCATTGAACGTAAAATCCTAAGAATTTACCTGGAATCCATTAGGTCACCTGAACCAAATCGGGTGTCAACCGTAAGAACAGTGGTTGCATAGCATGGTCAAAGACAGGACCTTGTGCCAGAACAAAAAATCATAAGGGTGAGCTTTACTATTACTCCTACCAAGGATAGTAATTACGTCCGACACGTTATAGACCATAATTAAAAGCATGTCAGGGGACATTGCCTTAACAGTTGCTTGTTCAACGCTTTCCTTTACAACCGGACGGTAGTTTACCGAAAGGTAATATACGGAGCAAGTATACTGGACGTGTTGCTTTCCTAATACAAGGTTAGCAAGTGGGTGACACAAAACCATAAGTTTTGAGCTAAAATTTTCAAATCTAAAACCCACCAAACCCACAAAAAGAATTTGCAAACACCGGTGAAGGGTTATTCCGGAAAACTTATCTAGGGTAAAAGCTAGATTTAATTTTCAAAAAAAAAAAATCAAATGTTTTCATAAAGATCCAATTTCTTAAAGGATCTAAATTTTCATAAGTCATGTGGGACTGTAAACCATATCGTTACTACCATTGTTTATACCGCCGTATTGAAATCACTGATGTACAAAGTGTGAAGAATAAAGAAGTGATTCTAGTATTTCAAGACTATATTGCTTGATGACAAGCAAAGCTCAAGTGTGAGAATATTTGATAATGCTAAAAACGAACATATATTTCATAGCATTATCCCTCAAGAAAGACAAGCTTTTAGTTGCAACTGTTCTATTTACAAGTGATATTCGTTTAAATAATAAAAGGTGAATACAAAAGACATATTCGACGAATTGAAGACGCAAACGACCAAAAAGCTCAAAAGTACAAAATACAATCAATGAGGTTCCAATTATTGATAAGAAACGTCTCAAAATTACAAGAGTACAAGATTCAAAACGCAAAGTACAAGATATTAAATTGTACGCAAGTGTAGTGACCCGAACTTTTCCATGTTTATATATATTAATTGAGATTGATATTTACATGATTAAATGTTTTCAACATGTTAAGCAATCAAATTTGTTAAGACTTGATTAATTGAAATATGTTTCATATAGACAATTGACCACCCAAGTTGACCGGTGATTCACGAACGTTAAAACTTGTAAAAACTATATGATGACATATATATGGATATATATATATATTTAACATGATACTATGATAAGTAAACATATCATTAAGTATATTAACAATGAACTACATATGTAAAAACAAGACTACTAACTTAATGATTTTTAAACGAGACATATATGTAACGATTATCGTTGTAAAGACATTTAATGTATATATATCATATTAAGAGATATTCATACATGATAATATCATGATAATATAATAATTTAAAATTTCGTTTGATATTATAAACATTGGGTTAACAACATTTAACAAGATCGTTAACCTAAAGGTTTCAAAACAACACTTACATGTAACGACTAACGATGACTTAACGACTCAGTTAAAATGTATATACATGTAGTGTTTTAATATGTATTTATACACTTTTGAAAGACTTAAATACACTTATCAAAATACTTCTACTTAACAAAAATGCTTACAATTACATCCTCGTTCAGTTTCATCAACAATTCTACTCGTATGCACCCGTATTCGTACTCGTACAATACACAGCTTTTAGATGTATGTACTATTGGTATATACACTCCAATAATCAGCTCTTAGCAGCCCATGTGAGTCATCTAACACATGTGGGAACCATCATTTGGCAACTAGCATGAAATATCTCATAAAATTACAAAAATATGAGTAATCATTCATGACTTATTTACATGAAAACAAAATTACATATCCTTTATATCTAATCCATACAACAACGACCAAAAACACCTACAAACACTTTAATTCTTCAATTTTCTTCATCTAATTGATCTCTCGCAAGTTCTATCTTCAAGTTCTAAGTGTTCTTCATAAATTCCAAAAGTTCTAGTTTCATAAAATCAAGAATACTTTCAAGTTTGCTAGCTCACTTCCAATCTTGTAAGGTGATCATCCAACCTCAAGAAATCTTTGTTTCTTACAGTAGGTTATCATTCTAATACAAGGTAATAATCATATTCAAACTTTGGTTCAATTTCTATAACTATAACAATCTTATTTCAAGTGATGATCTTACTTGAACTTGTTTTCGTGTCATGATTCTGCTTCAAGAACTTCGAGCCATCCAAGGATCCGTTGAAGCTAGATCCATTTTTCTCTTTTCTAGTAGGTTTATCCAAGAAACTTAAGGTAGTAATGATGTTCATAACATCATTCGATTCATACATATAAAGCTATCTTATTCGAAGGTTTAAACTTGTAATCACTAGAACATAGTTTAGTTAATTCTAAACTTGTTCGCAAACAAAAGTTAATCCTTCTAACTTGACTTTTAAAATCAACTAAACACATGTTCTATATCTATATGATATGCTAACTTAATGATTTAAAACCTGGAAACACGAAAAACACCGTAAAACCGGATTTACGCCGTCGTAGTAACACCGCGGGCTGTTTTGGGTTAGTTAATTAAAAACTATGATAAACTTTGATTTAAAATTTGTTATTCTGAGAAAATGATTTTTATTATGAACATGAAACTATATCCAAAAATTATGGTTAAACTCAAAGTGGAAGTATGTTTTCTAAAATGGTCATCTAGACGTCGTTCTTTCGACTGAAATGACTACCTTTACAAAAACGACTTGTAACTTATTTTTCTGACTATAAACCTATACTTTTTCTGTTTAGATTCATAAAATAGAGTTCAATATGAAACCATAGCAATTTGATTCACTCAAAACGGATTTAAAATGAAGAAGTTATGGGTAAAACAAGATTGAATAATTTTTCTCATTTTAGCTACGTGAAAATTGGTAACAAATCTATTCCAACCATAACTTAATCAACTTGTATTGTATATTATGTAATCTTGAGATACCATAGACACGTATACAATGTTTCGACATATCATGTCGACACATCTATATATATTTCGGAACAACCATAGACACTCTATATGTGAATGTTGGAGTTAGCTATACAGGGTTGAGGTTGATTCCAAAATATATATAGTTTGAGTTGTGATCAATACTGAGATACGTATACACTGGGTCGTGGATTGATTCGAGATAATATTTATCGATTTATTTCTATACATCTAACTGTGGACAACTAGTTGTAGGTTACTAACGAGGACAGCTGACTTAATAAACTTAAAACATCAAAATATATTAAAAGTGTTGTAAATATATTTTGAACATACTTTGATATATATGTATATATTGTTATAGGTTCGTGAATCAACCAGTGGCCAAGTCTTACTTCCCGACGAAGTAAAAATCTGTGAAAGTGAGTTATAGTCCCACTTTTAAAATCTAATATTTTTGGGATGAGAATACATGCAGGTTTTATAAATGATTTACAAAATAGACACAAGTACGTGAAACTACATTCTATGGTTGAATTATCGAAATCGAATATGCCCCTTTTTATTAAGTTTGGTAATCTAAGAATTAGGGAACAGACACCCTAATTGACGCGAATCCTAAAGATAGATCTATTGGGCCTAACAAACCCCATCCAAAGTACCGGATGCTTTAGTACTTCGAAATTTATATCATATCCGAAGGGTGTCCCGGAATGATGGGGATATTCTTATATATGCATCTTGTTAATGTCGGTTACCAGGTGTTCACCATATGAATGATTTTTATCTCTATGTATGGGATGTGTATTGAAATATGAAATCTTGTGGTCTATTGTTACGATTTGATATATATAGGTTAAACCTATAACTCACCAACATTTTTGTTGACGTTTAAAGCATGTTTATTCTCAGGTGAATATTAAGAGCTTCCGCTGTTGCATACTAAAATAAGGACAAGATTTGGAGTCCATGTTTGTATGATATTGTGTAAAAACTGCATTCAAGAAACTGATTTCGATGTAACATATTTGTATTGTAAACCATTATGTAATGGTCGTGTGTAAACAGGATATTTTAGATTATCATTATTTGATAATCTACGTAAAGCTTTTTAAACCTTTATTTATGAAATAAAGGTTATGGTTTGTTTTAAAAATGAATGCAGTCTTTGAAAAACGTCTCATATAGAGGTCAAAACCTCGCAACGAAATCAATTAATATGGAACGTTTTTAATCAATAAGAACGGGACATTTCAGTTGGTATCCGAGCGTTGGTCTTAGAGAACCAGAATTTTGCATTAGTGTGTCTTATCGAGTTTGTTAGGATGCATTAGTGAGTCTGGACTTCGACCGTGTTTACTTGAAAAATGATTGCTTAACAAATTTTGTTGGAAACTATATATTTTTAACATGTGAATATTATGTGATATATTAATCTCTTAACGCGTTTGATATTATGTAATAGATGTCTACCTCTAGAACAAGTCCCATTGACTCACCTAATAATAATGAAGAGTCAAATGTAAATTGGAATGATTCGTGGACTGATTCACAAGTTCCCGAAGAGGAACCGGAAGAAGAGTCGGAACCGGAAGAAGAGTCGGAACCGGAAGAAGAATCGGAACCGGAAGAAGAATCGGAACCGGATGAAGAAATAGAACCGGTGGGGGAAATAATAAAACGGTTAAGTAAAAGAAAATCCTCAACCAACCGACCAAGGTTAATTATGGTCAATGGTGTTTCCGCCAAGGAAGCAAAATATTGGGAGGATTACCAATTCTCCGATGAATCGGATTCCGACGAGAATTCCGATGATGTTATAGAAATTACCCCAACTGAATTTAAAAAGGCAAAAGAAAATAATAAGGGAAAGGGCATAAAAATAGAGAAATCTAATTCCAACCCCGATGAACTTTATATGTATCGTCAACTCCCGAAGTCCTTAAGTTGTAACAATGACCCGGGAACCTCTAAACCACCAGGTTTTTCTAAACCAATGTGGATCACGATGGCTCGTATTAGGGGAACATCATATATCCCTAGAAACTTAGCAAAATGAACCAAAACCGAAGAAGAAGAAACAAGCGAGTCGGAATAAGATAGTTGTATTCGTGTGGTGTAATATATGTAATATAGTGTGCTTATGCTTTATGATATATGTAAAAATTGCTTGTATTAATAAGTATTTTTTTTTATGAATCTAACTCTTGTCTATTTTACAGTATAAAAACACAAAATGGATAGACAACCCAATATTTTAAGAGACCTACCCGGAGACATGATTGATGAAATCTTGTCTAGAGTCGGTCAGAATTCTTCGACACAACTATTTAAGGCGAGATCAGTTTGTAAGACATTCGAAGAACGTTCCAAGAATGCCTTGGTTTATAAAAGGCTTTCGTTCGAAAGATGGGGGATATCACATTGGGAAATCCATAAGTTACGATGTGTTTACTTTGATGCATATATTGCGGGGAACCCAAATGCTATTTTACGCAATGGGTTAAGAAATTATTTTGACTCAATATATCCGAATATTGGACTTCGTGATTTAGAAAAAGCGGCTAACATGCAACATAAAGAAGCATGTTATGCTTACGGATTAGTAATGTTTGCTTCTCACCAAAGTGAGAACAAGAACATCAGGCTACAACTATTAAACAAAACGTTCCCACAAGTGACGGAGTCGGTAATTGGGGTAAGAAATGAGGTTTTTAGATTGTTACGGGACTGTTGGACATTACGTAACCCTCGTCCCTTTGACGACATTACAACACGCTGTCTTATCAATGGCCATAACGGTTATGTTCCACAAGACCAAGGATGGGAAGTAGTCCTAGTAAAACCAGAATGCATGACTTGTTTCTGGACGTATGAATTACGTGTCTTTATTGCCTTTGCTGAACGACTTGTGTACTAACTAGAATTATCTTCACAACCATCTTGTATCAAATTTATTGTGTGCTATATTTCATGCTATATGTAAAATAAGCGGTATTGTAAGTTTGTAAAATGTTGTGTAAAAGTTTGAACGCGAAATATTATTATTATCAGTTTTTCATATAGAATTGTAGTAGTTGAATTGTATATTAGCTACTAAGTATGAACTTAACGGGTAGGTACTACCCGAATTTAAACTTATAAAACGCTAATATGAAGAAAAAGCTTTTATAAATGAGTTCATATTATGCTACGAAATACTATTAACTACTCTTAATATTCTGTATGATTAACTTGTTCCATTTGACTATTTTGAAGGAAATGGCACCGACTACTCGACACACCGTGAATATGAATGAAGAGGAATTCCGTACTTTTCTAGCTTCAAACATAGCCGCAGTACAGGCTGCGCTACATACCAACAATAACCTTGGATCTAGCAGTACAGGAAATCGTGTAGGATGCACCTACAAAGAATTCACTGCCTGCAAACCTTTGGAATTTGATGGAACCGAAGGACCGATCGGATTAAAACGGTGGACCGAGAAGGTCGAATCGGTGTTTGCCATAAGTAAGTGTACTGAAGAGGACAAAGTGAAGTACGCTACGCATACCTTCACAGGTTCTGCGTTAACATGGTGGAATACCTATCTAGAGCAAGTGGGACAAGACGATGCGTACGCACTACCGTGGTCAGCATTCAAGCACTTGATGAACGAGAAGTACCGTCCCAGAACCGAGGTCAATAAGCTCAAGACAGAACTTAGAGGGTTACGAACCCAAGGATTTGATATTACCACGTACGAAAGACGATTCACAGAATTGTGCCTATTGTGTTCGGGAGCATTCGAAGATGAGGAAGAGAAGATCGACGCGCTTGTGAAAGGATTACCGGAAAGAATCCAAGAAGATATAAGTTCACATGAGCCCGCCTCCATACAACAGGCATGTAGAATGGCTCACAAACTAGTGAACCAGATTGAAGAAAGAATTAAAGAACAGACTGCTGAAGAGGCCAATGTGAAGCAAGTCAAAAGAAAGTGGGAGGAAAACGGTGATAAGAATCACCAATACAACAACAACATCAATTACAACAATAATCGCAACAATTATCCCAACAATCGCAACATCAATCGCAACTACAACAAACGGCCCAACAACAACAACAACAACAACAACAACAACAACTACAACAATCATCCCAACAACAATCATCCCAACAACAATAATAACCGCAACAACAACAATAACCAGAAGCAGCTATGCCAAAGGTGTGAAAAGTATCACTCGGGGTTCTGCACCAAATTTTGCAACAAGTGTAAAAGAAATGGTCATAGCGCGGCGAAGTGTGAGGTCTACGGACCAGGGGTTAATAGAACGAAAGGAACAAATGGTGTCGGAACGAGTAATGGCGGAGCAAGTAGTGTCGGAGCAAGTTATGCCAATGTAGTTTGTTATAAATGTGGAAAACCGGGCCACATTATTAGAAATTGCCCGAACCAGGAGAACACGAATGGACAAGGCCGTGGAAGAGTTTTCAATATTAATGCGGCAGAGGCACAGGAAGACCCGGAGCTTGTTACGGGTACGTTTCTTATTGACAATAAATCTGCTTACGTTTTATTTGATTCGGGTGCGGATAGAAGCTATATGAGTAGAGATTTTTGTGCTAAATTAAGTTGTCCATTGACGCCTTTGGATAGTAAATTTTTACTCGAATTAGCAAATGGTAAATTAGTTTCAGCAGATAATATATGTCGAAATCGAGAAATTAAACTGGTTAGCGAAACATTTAAGATTGATTTGATACCAGTAGAGTTAGGGTGTTTTGATGTGATAATCGGTATGGACTGGTTGAAAGAAGTGAAAGCAGAGATCGTTTGTTACAAAAATGCAATTCGCATTATACGAGAAAAAGGAAAACCCTTAATGGTGTACGGAGAAATGGGCAACACGAAGCTACATCTTATTAGTAATTTGAAGGCACAAAAACTAATAAGAAAAGGTTGCTATGCTGTTCTAGCACACGTCGAGAAAGTACAAACTGAAGAAAAGAGCATCAATGATGTTCCCGTCGCAAAAGAATTTCCTGATGTATTTTCGAAAGAATTACCGGGATTACCCCCACATCGATCCGTTGAATTTCAAATAGATCTTGTACCAGGAGCTGCACCAATAGCCCTTGCTCCTTACAGACTCGCACCCAGCGAGATGAAAGAACTGCAAAGCCAATTACAAGAACTTTTAGAGCGTGGTTTCATTCGACCAAGCACATCACCGTGGGGAGCTCCTGTTTTGTTTGTCAAGAAGAAAGATGGTACATTCAGGTTGTGTATCGACTACCGAGAGTTGAACAAACTTATCATCAAGAACCGCTACCCACTACCGAGAATTGATGACTTATTTGATCAACTACAAGGCTCGTCTGTTTATTCAAAGATTGACTTACGTTCCGGGTATCATCAAATGCGGGTGAAAGAAGATGATATTCCAAAGACTGCTTTCAGAACACGTTACGGTCATTACGAGTTTATGGTCATGCCGTTTGGTTTAACTAATGCACCAGCTGTGTTCATGGACCTTATGAACCGAGTGTGTGGACCATACCTTGACAAGTTTGTCATTGTTTTCATTGATGACATACTTATTTACTCAAAGAATGACCAAGAACACGGTGAACATTTGAGAAAGGTGTTAGAAGTATTGAGGAAGGAAGAATTGTACGCTAAGTTTTCAAAGTGTGCATTTTGGTTGGAAGAAGTTCAATTCCTTGGTCACATAGTGAACAAAGAAGGTATTAAGGTGGATCCGGCAAAGATAGAAACTGTTGAAAAGTGGGAAACCCCGAAAACTCCGAAACACATACGCCAGTTTTTAGGACTAGCTGGTTACTACAGAAGGTTCATCCAAGACTTTTCCAGAATAGAAAAACCCTTGACTGCATTAACGCATAAAGGGAAGAAATTTGAATGGAAGGATGAACAAGAGAAAGCGTTCCAGTTATTGAAGAAAAAGCTAACTACGGCACCTATATTGTCATTGCCTGAAGGGAATGATGATTTTGTGATTTATTGTGACGCATCAAAGCAAGGTCTCGGTTGTGTATTAATGCAACGAACAAAGGTGATTGCTTATGCGTCTAGACAATTGAAGATTCACGAACAAAATTATACGACGCATGATTTGGAATTAGGCGCGGTTGTTTTTGCATTAAAGACTTGGAGGCACTACTTATATGGGGTCAAAAGTATTATATATACCGACCACAAAAGTCTTCAACACATATTTAATCAGAAACAACTGAATATGAGGCAGCGTAGATGGATTGAATTATTGAATGATTACGACTTTGAGATTCGTTACCACCCGGGGAAGGCAAACGTGGTAGCCGATGCCTTGAGAAGGAAGGACAGAGAACCCATTCGAGTAAAATCTATGAATATAATGATTCACAATAATCTTACTACTCAAATAAAGGAGGCGCAACAAGGAGTTTTAAAAGAGAGAAGTTTCAAGGATGAAATACCCAAAGGATCGGAGAAGCATCTTAATATTCGGGAAGACCGAACCCGGTATAGGGCTGAAAGGATTTGGGTACCAAAATTTGGAGATATGAGAGAAATGGTACTTAGAGAAGCTCATAAAACCAGATACTCAATACAACCTGGAACGGGGAAGATGTACAAGGATCTCAAGAAACATTTTTGGTGGCCAGGTATGAAAGCCGATGTTGCTAAATACGTAGGAGAATGTTTGACGTGTTTTAAGGTCAAAGCTGAGCATCAGAAACCATCAGGTCTACTTCAACAACCCGAAATCCCGGAATGGAAATGGGAAAACATTACCATGGATTTCATCACTAAATTGCCAAGGACTGCAAGTGGTTTTGATACTATTTGGGTAATAGTTGATCGTCTCACCAAATCAGCACACTTCCTGCCAATAAGAGAAGATGACAAGATGGAGAAGTTAGCACGACTGTATTTGAAGGAAGTCGTCTCCAGACATGGAATACCAATCTCTATTATCTCTGATAGGGATGGCAGATTTATTTCAAGATTCTGGCAGACATTACAGCAAGCATTAGGAACTCGTCTAGACATGAGTACTGCCTATCATCCACAATCTGATGGGCAGAGCGAAAGGACAATACAAACACTTGAAGACATGCTACGAGCATGTGTTATTAATTTCGGAAACAGTTGGGATCGACATCTACCGTTAGCAGAATTTTCCTACAACAACAGCTACCATTCAAGCATTGAGATGGCACCGTTTGAAGCACTTTATGGTAGAAAGTGCAGGTCTCCGATTTGTTGGAGTGAAGTGGGGGATAGACAGATTACGGGTCCGGAGATTATACAAGAAACTACCGAGAAGATCATTCAAATTCAACAACGGTTGAAAACCGCCCAAAGTTGACAAAAGAGCTACGCTGACATTAAAAGAAAAGATATAGAATTTGAAATTGGAGAGATGGTCATGCATAAAGTTGCACCTTGGAAAGGCGTTGTTCGATTTGGTAAACGAGGGAAATTAAATCCAAGGTATATTGGACCATTCAAGATTATTGATCGTGTCGGACCAGTAGCTTACCGACTAGAGTTACCTCAACAACTCGCGGCTGTACATAACACTTTCCACGTCTCAAATTTGAAGAAATGTTTTGCTAAAGAAGATCTCACTATTCCATTAGATGAAATCCAAATCAACGAAAAACTTCAATTCATCGAAGAACCCGTCGAAATAATGGATCATGAGGTTAAAAGACTTAAGCAAAACAAGATACCAATTGTTAAGGTTCGATGGAATGCTCGTAGAGGACCCGAGTTCACCTGGGAGTGTGAAGATCAGATGAAGAAGAAATACCCGCATCTATTTCCAGAAGATTCGTCAACACCTTCAACAGCTTAAAATTTCGGGACGAAATTTATTTAACGGGTAGGTACTGTAGTGACCCGAACTTTTCCATGTTTATATATATTAATTGAGATTGATATTTACATGATTAAATGTTTCCAACATGTTAAGCAATCAAACTTGTTAAGACTTGATTAATTGAAATATGTTTCATATAGACAATTGACCACCCAAGTTGACCGGTGATTCACGAACGTTAAAACTTGTAAAAACTATATGATGACATATATATGGATATATATATAGTTAACATGATACTATGATAAGTAAACATATCATTAAGTATATTAACAATGAACTACATATGTAAAAACAAGACTACTAACTTAGTGATTTTTAAACGAGACATATATGTAACGATTATCGTTGTAACGACATTTAATGTATATATATCATATTAAGAGATATTCATACATGATAATATCATGATAATATAATAATTTAAAATCTCATTTGATATTATAAACATTGGGTTAACAACATTTAACAAGATCATTAACCTAAAGGTTTCAAAACAACACTTACATGTAACGACTAACGATGACTTAACGACTCAGTTAAAATGTATATACTTTGGTAACAAATCTATTCCAACCATAACTTAATCAACTTGTATTGTATATTATGTAATCTTGAGATACCATAGACACGTATACAATGTTTCGACCTATCATGTCGACACATCTATATATATTTCGGAACAACCATAGACACTCTATATGTGAATGTTGGAGTTAGCTATACAGGGTTGAGGTTGATTCCAAAATATATTTAGTTTGAGTTGTGATCAATACTGAGATACGTATACACTGGGTCGTGGATTGATTCAAGATAATATTTATCAATTTATTTCTCTACATCTAACTGTGGACAACTAGTTGTAGGTTACTAACGAGGACAGCTGACTTAATAAACTTAAAACATCAAAATATATTAAAAGTGTTGTAAATATATTTTGAACATACTTTGATATATATGTATATATTGTTATAGGTTCGTGAATCAACCAGTGGCCAAGTCTTACTTCCCGACGAAGTAAAAATCTGTGAAAGTGAGTTATAGTCCCACTTTTAAAATCTAATATTTTTGGGATGAGAATACATGCAGGTTTTATAAATGATTTACAAAATAGACACAAGTACGTGAAACTACATTCTATGGTTGAATTATCGAAATCGAATATGCCCCTTTTTATTAAGTCTGGTAATCTAAGAATTAGGGAACAGACACCCTAATTGACGCGAATCCTAAAGATAGATCTATTGGGCCTAACAAACCCCATCCAAAGTACCGGATGTTTTAGTACTTCAAAATTTATATCATATCCGAAGGGTGTCCCGGAATGTTGGGGATATTCTTATATATGCATCTTGTTAATGTCGGTTACCAGGTGTTCACCATATGAATGATTTTTATCTCTATGTATGGGATGTGTATTGAAATATGAAATCTTGTGGTCTATTGTTACGATCTGATATATATAGGTTAAACCTATAACTCACCAACATTTTTATTGACGTTTAAAGCATGTTTATTCTCAGGTAAATATTAAGAGCTTCCGCTGTTGCATACTAAAATAAGGACAAGATTTGGAGTCCATGTTTGTATGATATTGTGTAAAAACTGCATTCAAGAAACTGATTTCGATGTAACATATTTGTATTGTAAACCATTATGTAATGGTCGTGTGTAAACAGGATATTTTAGATTATCATTATTTGATAATCTACGTAAAGCTTTTTAAACCTTTATTTATGAAATAAAGGTTATGGTTTGTTTTAAAAATGAATGCAGTCTTTGAAAAACGTCTCATATAGAGGTCAAAACCTCGCAACGAAATCAATTAATATGGAACGTTTTTAATCAATAAGAACGGGACATTTCAGCAAGGACGTTCAAAAATCCAGAACCGGGACCAGAGTCAACTCTCAACGCTCGACGCAATGGACTAAAAATTACAAGTCAACTATGCACATGAATATAATATAATATATAATTAATTCTTAAAATTAATATATATATTATATTATATTTAAAACCGTCGGCATAAAAAAACAAAGACTTTTGAGTCTCCCCAGCTGGCCATGCGATCGCATGGCCTGGAGGAAGAAACTCCATGCGATCGCATGGTGCACAGTTCCAGCCCACATGCCTATAAAAATCGAGCTTTGGTGTAACACAAAACACATCTTTTTCTTCTCCTCATTCATACGTAGTATATATTTATATTTATATTTTAATTTTAATTTTAATTTTAATTTATAATAATAAGGGTGTGTTAGCGAATGTTGTAAGGGTGTAAGTCGAAATTCTGTCCGTGTAACGCTACGCTATTTTTAATCATTGTAAGTTATGTTCAACCTTTTTACATTAATGTCTCGTAGCTAAGTTATTATTATGCTTATTTAATCCGAAGTAATCATGAAGTTGGGCTAAAAATATTAAAATTGGGTAATTGGGCTTTGTACCATAATTGGGGTTTGGACAAAAGAACGACAATTGTGGAAATTAGACTATGGGCTATTAATGGGCTTTATATTTGTTTAGCTAAATGATAGTTTGTTAATTTTAATATAAAGATTTACAATTGAACGTCCCTATAAATAACCATATACACTCGATCGGATACGATGGGCAGGGTATTTATATGTACGAATAATCGTTCATTTAACCGGACACGGGAATGGATTAATAGTCACTAGAATTATTAAAACATGGGTGAAATTATGTACAAGGACACTTGGAATAATTTATAACAAAGTATTAAAACCTTGGGTTACACTCAGTCGACATCCTGGTGTAATTATTAAACAAAGTAATAAAACCTTGTTACAGTTTAAGTCCCCAATTAGTTGGAATATTTGACTTCGGGTATAAGGATAATTTGACGAGGTCACTCGCACTTTATATTTATGACTGATGGACTGTTATGGAGAAAAACCAGACGGACATATTAAATAATCCAGGACAAAGGACAATTAACCCATGGGCATAAAACTAAAATCAACACGTCAAACATCATGATTACGGAAGTTTAAATAAGCATAATTCTTTTATTTCATATTTAATTTCCTTTATTTTATATTTAATTGCACTTCTAATTATCGCATTTTTATTTATTGTTATTGTATTTAATTGCACTTTTAATTATCGTACTTTTTAATTATCGCAAGTTTATTTTATCGCACTTTTATTATTCGCAATTTCATTATCGTTATTTACTTTACGCTTTAAATTAAGTCTTTTATTTATTTAATATTTTACATTTGGTTTTAACTGCGACTAAAGTTTTAAAATCGACAAACCGGTCATTAAACGGTAAAAACCCCCCTTTGTAATAATAATATTACTTATATATATATTTGTATTTTTATAAATTAAACTAATATAGCGTTAAGCTTTGATTAAAAGATTTTCCCTGTGGAACGAACCGGACTTACTAAAAACTACACTACTGTGTGATTAGGTACACTGCCTATAAGTGTTGTAGCAAGGTTTAAGTATATCCGTTCTCTAAATAAATAAATATCTTGTGTAAAATTGTATCGTATTTAATAGTATTTCCTTGTAAAATTTAATAGTATTTTATACCCCTTAGCTTTAACATCACTGATGGTAATATGGTGGAATATAAATGGTTTCCCGGTAACAATAAATGAGCACGCATATATATCAAAGTTATAATAAGGCAAACCCGAATGAAAGTTGAAGTTGTCTTGCTGGAGCTGTGATAAAATTGGCTACTTTGAAAAGGATTACCAAGTTATTTTGGGTAATAATAACACTAAAGGAATTAGCACAGATACGTGTTAAACGTTTACTCAGTTTCTGAGAGTTTTCAGGTGCATAACTATATGCGTCAATCTCTTATTCCGTAGATGAAGTGCGGTTGGTTCACCCTCTCGATTGAGGTGTTTTTCCGTAGATGAAGTGTTTTTAAAAATAACCGGTGAAGGGTTATTCCGGAAAACTTTTCTAGGGTAAAAGCTAGATTAAATTTTCAAAAAGATCAAATGTTTCCTTAAGGATCTACATTTGCATAGTCATGTGGGACTGTAAACCACATCGTTACTATTATTGTTTATACCGCCGTATCAAAATCACTGATGTATAAAGTGTGAAGAATAAAGAAGTGATTCGTGTGATTTAATTTCAAGTTCTGTATTGCTTGAGGACAAGCAACGTTCAAGTGTGGGGATATTTGATAGTGTTCCAAATGAACATATATTTAGTAGCAATATCCTCCCAATATGTAAATTATTTAGTTGTAATTGTCCTATTTTAAGTTGTAATCGTTTATAATAAATAAGTGCGAAGACAAAAGGCGAAAACGAAGATTTGAAGACAAAAACGTCCAAAAAGCTCAAATGTACAAGATACAATCCAAGTGGTTCAATTTATTGATAAGAAACGTCTAAAAATGACAAAAGTACAAGTTGCGGAACGCAAAGTACAAGATATTAAATTATACGAAAGGACGTTCGAAAATCCGGAACCGGGACATGAGTCAACTCTCAACGCGCGACGCAACGGTGCAAAAATTACAAGTCAACTATGCACATAAATAAAATATAATATTTAAATAATTCTTAAAATTATTTATATATTATATTATTATTTAATTACGTCGACAAGCTAAGATCCAAAAAATTGTGAGCTGAAAAATCAAACTCCACGACTCGCGGAGTTTGAAGGCCAAAAACTCCACGACTCGCGGAGCAGCCAGATTCCAAAATGCCTATAAAAGGCCACGAGCTTCTGCAGTTTTAAAAAAATATATATATACATAATAATAATAATACTCTGTAATATATAATAAATAAATATATATATATATATATATATATATATATATATATATATATATATATATATATATATATATATATATATATATATATATATATATATATATATATATATATATAGTATAGGTTAGTTTTATATTAGATTAGTTTGGGTTATGTAAAGGTTATTTTACGGGTTTTTGAAGTCGAAATTCTGTCCGTGTAACACTACGCGATAAATACTCAATGTAAGTTATGTTCTCCTTTTTAAATTAATGTCTCGTAACTAAGTTATTATTATGCTTATTTGAGCCGAAGTAATTATGATGTTGGGCTAAATATTAAAGATGGGGTTATTGGGTTTTGTACCATAATTGGGGTTTGGACAAAAGAACGACACTTGTGGAAATTAGACTATGGGCTATTAATGAGCTTTATATTTGTTTAACTAAATGATAGTTTTTTTAATTTTAATATAAAGATTAACCCAGGACAATAAATTAAAATCAAAACGTCAAACATCATAGTTACGGAAGTTTAAATAAGCATAATATATTTTATTTCATATTTCCTCGTACTTTTATTTATTGTCATTTTAATTATTGTTATTTATTTTATATTGTTATTTAAATATCGTCATTTACTATACGCTTCGCTTAAAATATAAATCGACAAACCGGTCATTAAACGGTAAACCCCCTTTTATATATTATTATATATTAATATAATATATTTTGTACAAATATAGTTGTTTAAAAATATAGTGTACAATAAGCCCGCTCCCTGTGGAACGAACCGGACTTACTAAAAACTATACTACTCTACGATTAGGTACACTGCCTATAGTGTTGTAGCAAGGTTTAGGTATATCCCATTTGTAAATAAATAATTAAAACTTGTGTAATCTGTATCGCTTTTCGTATCAAAAATATAATACTATTTCGTACCCCCACGCTACCACATCAGTTTTCTTCATTATGCCACTTGTTGGATTCTGATAGGTCAAAATCCAAACATGAAATTGAATGAAAATGATTATTCTGCGGTGATCGGATTCGTATCTTTGTGGATGTAAGTAGGATAGTAAATGACTGTTGAATCGGATTTGAAGAATGTACAGTGTAACTTATTAATTCGAAACCCAAATATTCCTCGGGTATTACCTACCCGTTAAAATATTTTCATCATTAACAGTTGGTACAAACGAATTTTTAATTACAATCTTTATGAAAATATACATACATATATATTTTCTTCATATGTAATCATGGATCTAATGAGTCAATAAGATATTAAACTCATTTGATTTATCGTTAATACTAGATTACATAATCTCTAGAACTTTAGAAATTACATAATCGCCATGTGGAGGGGAGATAATCGATGTAGAATGATATGTAGAACGAAGATAAAGTAGATAGAACGATACGTAGAACGATGATTATGCTCGAGGTACAGAATGAGATGTTGAGGCATGTGATGTTGAAATTTGGGTTGTTGGTGGTACTGGTGTTGATGTTGGTGGTACTGTTGGTGCCGGTGATATTGCTGAAGCTGGTAGGTTCTGCACCATATTTTCCAAAGCTGCAACTCGAGCGCGAAATTCGTTGACTTCTTCTATTATTCCGAGATGATTGGCGGTTTGAACAAGGGGATGGATAAGGTTTAGAATTTGAGATATTATATAATCGTTGCGAGATATTCTGGAAATGAGAGTGAAGATGGTGTTTCGAACTGGTTCGTCGGTAAGTGCTTCAGGTTTTTCGCCAAGAGGTGAATTCGGTTGGTGGAAGGAAAGGATCGCCTTCTTCTCGTCTCCATTGATTAAGTCAACTACGAACACATCAGATGAATTGGGGATGGATGACTGGGTGATTCATTCTGGTGACGCTGCTTTCGGAGCTTAGGTGAAACTCCATATCGGAATAGCTGTCGGAATCTGAGGAATTCGAACTGGTTGAGAGATTCATCTCGTACGATTAGCTGAAGGATTTTCGATAAGAAATAGATTATAGGATGTAGATTAGTACCCTGCAATACATAATTTACATATGCATATATAATACTAAAATCCCTTAAGTTACGGAGAAATCTACGGAAGCTGTCAGGCAAAGGTAACAATAACAGATACGCTAAGATATGAATTTATCTATACACTGTCTATGCAATAGAGGCAGTAAGACATGTCTAGATTAAGAATGATAAGCAGGTAATTTCCTAAGGATGATAAGCAGATGATTTTCGATTAGAAATGATAAGCAAAACTTTTGACATGCAGACACGGTCGAAGTCCAGATTCACTAATGCATCTAAACAACTATCAGTTAGACACACTAATGCAAGACCTGGTTCGCTAAGACCACCGCTCTGATACCACATGAAAGGATCCGTCCTTATCCACCTGGACGAAGTCATCAACATCTGGTCCCATTGCGAGGTACTGTCCTAAGTATGCCATGTATGACTCCATGTATTATCTTTAAAGTGAGCAAATGCACAGCGGAAGACTTAATTCATACCTGAGAATAAACATGCTTAAAAGTGTCAACCAAAAGGTTGGTGAGTTCATAGGTTTATCATAACAATCATTTCAATATATTAATAGACCACAAGATTTCATATATGTATAAACATTTTTAATAATCATATTCTAAGTGGTTGAGCACTTGGTAACCATACTTAACATTTAATCAACGTCGCATATTCCCTTTATTATGAAATCTCACTACACCGTACCAAGTGTAGTCACCAAAACGAAGTACTGTGCAACCGTTGAATACTGGTCGTCCAGCCCGGTTGGGGTTGTCAGGCCCGATAGATCTATCAACAGGATTCGCGTTTACAATACCCATGTAAATAGTAGTTACCAAACTACAGGGAAGTATGCCAGTGGTACAACTCAACGTAGAATATATTTTTAAGTACTTGTGTCTATTTTGTCAAACATAAAAGCAGCGCATGTATTCTCAGTCCAAAAATATATATTACGAAAGCAATTAAAAAGGGAGCAAATGAAACTCACATATTGTATTTTGTAGTAAAAATACATATGACGACATTGAACAAGTGTAGGGTTGACCTCAGATTCACGAACCTATATCATTTATACATGTTAATACATATAATCGTAATCAACAAATTTATATATTATCTCTTAAATTATATATCTTATATCTTTATAGTTAAAATAGTTAATATTTATTTATTATAATAATATTATTAATATGAAAGTAATAATAATAATTATTTTAAATCATAATATTACTACTAATAATAACCTTAATAATAATAATAATACTTAATAATAATATTTGTAATAATAATAATAGTACTAATAATCTTAATATTAATATTAATGGTGGTAATAATTATAATGATAATAATTATGATAATAATAATAATAATAATAATAATAATAATAATAATAATAATAATAATAATAATAATAATAATAATAATAATAATAATATGACTACCTTGAATGGGAAAGGCTTAATAAAAATAAACTGCCCCGGCCCGGGATCGAACCCGCGACCTCCCGCTAACCCGTTATCGCCTTTAACCTTCTTCTGTCACTTCTTTTCTGATATATCTTTCGTAACTAAAATATATTTAACCATCGTTTTACTTCTTCTACTACAACTCAATCCGCAAACCATCATGCTCGTTATTATCTTATCATCATCATACTCATAACTCTAATTATAATCCTAATACGATCCAAATTCCTAATCTTTCATCTTTAATATTATCATTCTCATTAAACCACTTCCTCTCCTTTATCAATATCGTTCAACAATGATTATTAACGTAATCCTATCATATTCTGAATCATATCATAATATCATTATGATTATCATCATTTAGTTGAAACAAGTTTTGGCATCGAACTAGAAGGCAGCACTGCAGGCTTGCACCTCATGGCCCAACAACTAAATTTCTAAGTTCAAGTATTAAGTATTAGTCCATAATAAAATCATAAGCTTAGGTATCGGTCCACTATAAAAAAAAAAATCTACCATGCAACCCAAATAAACAAATAGGCATCCGTATTGTTGTCTTATGTCTAGTGGACCCGTATCAATGATAAATATATTACGACCCTTTGTTGATTCGATGGCTTGTTAACAGCTTCCATATTAAATATGGCAAAGCATTTCGAGGTTTTTGGAATGGTGTAATTTACACGTCAACTTCACCTTCTTTTCCCCACTTAACTAACTCCACTACCATATAACTTCATATTATATACAAATGGGAAGTACTATATTTAATTGAGGTGTAAACGTGTTTGGTTATCAAAATAAACATAAAGGAAAAGTAAGTGGAGTAGTTTTCTTTTATCTATAAATCCTTATCATTATCCATCCCTTTACGTACCATCATCATTGTTTCATCATTATTGTTTAGTAGTAGACGCAGCAACAATATCATAGGTTTTGGTTAAAGTTTGTAACAGAAAACAAGTTACTGTTTGATGTGTAGCAGGTGGTTTTATGACGGTAGTATAGTGGCTTCAGTGATGGTTGCAAACAGAAACCGAAGGTGACAAGAGGTGGTGGTAACTTAAGTGGTATAATAGTGGTGTTTGGGATGTAGTTGCAGACAGAAACAGAAGCAAGACGGGAGAAAATCATAGGATCGAATAAAGAGAAACAAAAGTAGTAAACGTGATGATGATGGTTTGATCGTAATAGTGGTGGTGAATTTCACGGGTTGTACGATGATCATGGTGTTGTCGTGGTAGAAAGAAAGAAGTGAGTTTGATGGTTCTTTGTTTAGGCTAGGTGATGATGGTGTCGATTAATAGCAAAACATGAAGCAAAACAAGAAGGTGGTGTTAGTGGTTGTGGCCGGCGGTTTGAGTTAGTGATCAAGGTGGGTTGCGAAGGGTGTTGGGTGACGGTTGTTCTCGGTGGTTGAAGATGGTGACCGGAAGTTATATGGTGGCGGAGGAGGGGGTAATATGGTTGTAGTCGTAGGTGGTAGCCGGTTTTGTTGGTGGTGTTTATGGGTTCACGAAGAAGGGATATGAAGAAAGGTGGTGATTTTTTTGGGTGTTCGATGGTAATGTCGTTGTGCACAATCATAAACAAAAAAAAAGAAAACACTAGGTAGTAAAACAAGTTTGGTGGTGATAACTCCGGTGGTTTGTGTTTTGGTTGTAGTTGAAACGAAACATAAGGATGAAATGGGTGTTCCTTCTCTCCATTATATATAAAGTAGAGAATAGAAGATAGATAGTGATACTTATTAATAATCCTAATATAAACCCATTGAAAGAAAGGTTGAAAGGAACGTATAACAACTTACACAAATTCTGAAACATTTTTACAGCTCAGCTCATGTACTATAATATTAATTTAATAATAATTAATAATAATTCTATGATATTAATTCTTCAATCATCGAAATCTAGTACAGTAAGCCATCAATGTTTTGTAAGTTTGTTACCGACAGTGTTCATGGACTCCTAAATCGTACTCCGTTGATAAATCAGGGGCGGATAAAAAGTACTCAGCTAAATTCCAAAATTTTAAATTAACTATATTTATTTATTTTGGTCATTATGCTATAAAATTTGAGCATTAGCTTGTTAAATAAAAATTACCTCAACTGTCCCTCTCATTTATGGGTGAAAAATAAAAATGTTGAAATTTAATAACTAGGTCTTAAATATAATTTTAGTAAGCCTAAAATTTATAGAACTCATTTTCATATCACCGTTTATTTTAAAATAATATCAGTTTGAATTTAACTTGCTTAATATCAATCGGAACATCAATGAGTATTACAATTATTTAATATTTATTTTTTATTTTTTTATATACTTTATTTGTATATAGATATGTTTTAAATAATAATTATTATTTTTACATAATTAATTTCTAACAATTACATCATAAATTATATTTCAAACCATATATATATTTATTTAAATATATACATACCTATTTACAAATAGTTGTTCGTGAATCGTCGGGAATGGTCGAAGGTCATTTGAATATATGAAATAGTTCAAAATTTTTGAGATTCAACTTTACAGACTTCGCTTATAGTGTCAAAATACAATATCGTATCGAGAGTTTGGTTTAAAATTAGTCGAAATTTTCCGGGTCGTGACAACGTGACCATGTTGAACCCTTTCACTGAATAATTTTAAAATAAAATTCATTGTATTAGAACCTCAACCACTAGGTTATGTGTTGTTATGCTCATATACGAGACTTTTTCAAGTACATGATATACGCTAGAAATAGGCATATGTGCTGAGGGTATTATTATTAGACCACTCTTAACCATGACATCCTTTCTCATTGTCACATCGGCGTCACATCAGCTTTCTCTCTCCATTTCCTCACCAATTTCTCCCATCATAACACACTACTACCAACCATGACATCATTTCTCACGTTTTATTTATTATTATTATTATATTATTATTATATTATTATTATTATTATTATTATTATTATTATTATTATTATTATTATTATTATATTATTATTATTATTATTATTATTATTATTAACTAACAAATAAATAATATAGTAATAATTATACATGTAATACTTTTTTTTGAACAACACATTTATTAAATAATAAAGAGGCGGTTACATTTTTTTTAGAAAAATATAAGTAAAAATAAATGTACATTAACTAAATGATTAAAACCATTTTTCGTTGGATAAGTCAAACGCATTTTGGTATTTCCTTTGGATTTTTGATCGAGCTTTCAATATCAAATCGCGTTGTTCGGTAGTCAAGTCGGGTGATTGTGATGCGTACACAGGGGCAGAAGTAGTAAGGGACAAGTGAGGGCACTCGCCCCCGGTGAATTCGAAATTTATAGTACAAAACTTTTGGATTTTTTATTTTGCCCCAAGTGGATTTTTTTTGTCCAAAAATCTTTCTATTTTTTCCCCCAAAAGCTTTCATATTTTGTCCAAAAGTCTCAATATTTTGCCCAAAAACCTCCATATTTTACCAAAAACCTCCATATTTTACCCAAAAGCATCAATATTTAGCTCAAAAAAACTGTTACGCTTTTAATTTCTTTTGCCGCCGGCAAAAAAAATTTGTTTCCGCCACTGTGCGTACAAGGCAAACCCCATGGCTTGATTCGGGTTCAAAGATGACCCGAAAGGTGAGTTGCACATTTGCGTTCAAGTAGTGATTGAAAAAAATCGTTGCACCGTTGTGTATCTACTTGATCTGTTGGTTTGTTTTGATTTTTCTGGATGATGATTTTTTTAGGCATTTTTAAAAGTAGATGAGTGTCGAGAGTGTTGGGAGTATTGTGAATGTTTTGATGTACATTGGTTTAGAATTTTTAAATAGAGTATTAAAAGTCGGTTGAAAAAAATAAATTAAATACATATAGCCGTTGGGGGTTAAACTACTATATGTCCATTGCATTTTATGTATTTTGAACAAAATTCGATTGCTCACATATGCTATCCGAAGTAATGCTTGAGGGCGAAATGGTTTGTGGCATCAGAGGGTGGCTCAGGGCGGGTTGAATGCCGACAACGCCCTCAGAATTTTGAGTTGAAGGCGGATGAATACGGATCGGTTGGAAGTGGTATTATTATTATTATTATTATTATTATTATTATTATTATTATTATTATTATTATTGTTGTTGTTGTTGTTATTTTATTGTTAGGTTTTGTTTACTACAATACTATTTATGTTAAGCCCACATGTATTTGTTTTTCATATCTTTGATCCTTCAATCATTCATGCAGACGTATGTTGGCTATTAGTTAAAGGTTATAAAGCACATCACTCGTAATGGAGACAACATTTGATATGAAACATGACACGTACTACAACGACATACATTTTATAGTTAGTATATATATATTAGACGGCCATTGATGAATAAATAAGCAAAGGAATACATATCACCGAAATTAATAAGTTATAGTGACCCCCAATACGCTGATTGAGGGGTCGACCTCTGTAAAAATTAAAATTTAACGGTGTCACATCTGATATAATAAAAAATTGTTTAAAAACATGTTGGTGCTTATCCATCCCTTTCCAAAGAGTCTAATTTAATTTAGTGACTAGCAAACAACGCAAGAATCACACATATCCAGCCAAGAAAATCGTCATCGATTAAGACCTCCATTTGTCATATATTCATACACTAACATACATAATACACAAACATGATCAAATAATTGAAGCTTAACCGTCTCCAGGTTAACTGAGCGGTTAGTTTAAAAGGATGATAAGCTTCTCACGTTAAGGTTTAACATTCAAATTCCGCTTAGTGTTAACAATTAGTTCAATGGGTTAAGTCAAGCTTAGAGTTTTAGCCGACATAAGTCTGTTTGATTACAAGACTAGAACTGGATCAAGTAGGCTCTAGATAGACGTTGGTTCACCAGACTAGAGTGCTTATTAAGATACCTATATAGGTTACATTAGTGTAAATGATTCAGCTCATTTTTATAATAAGTGGGCTTCGTCCATATGATATTATGTATAGTGTACAAAAACCCTAACGATCACATACAATAACCCTAACGGCCCCCGCTCACTTTCGGGTCGGCGCATTCACACTAATCTAAACTTAATAGGCATTCTAATAATGCTAAAAGTCATGTCTCCAACACAAACATTTGTTTGTTTTTCCATTACATACCTAAGTATTAGTTTATAGATGACTCTTGAGAGAGCAAACACTAATTGGTTTACTTGTTCCACCTTTCACTTTGAGGCACACTATGTGTTTGATAGGTGGAACAAGTATTAAAGACATTTTTCATAAGTTAAGTTATTTCCACTATTATGATTGTTAATATCGTACATATTAGTGCCACGCAAATCAATGTCTTTAATTTCCAAGGCTTCTTCTTTGAGTTATTTGCAGCAACATATCCATATGTTCGACACGACATGAACATGTCATACCAAACTTAAGGAACCTTATGATGCACATAATTTATCGAGTTTGCACTTGGGCTTCACCCTTAAGTTTTTCCAAAAAACCCTAATCCTCTCTTTATACATAAAGGTGTAAAGCCTACTAAAGGTTATTGCTTTGACATTTTTCAGGTTTTTACTGTATATAAAGGTTTTTTTTCCAAGGCTTCAGGTCAGTCATTGATGGATACAATATTTAGCCATTCTCACGAGATCATCATTTTGACTGAAATTGTTTAGGGTAAACCGGATTAAAGTGTTAGCGGATATCTACCCTAAGATGAATTGAATCTATCTATAGATACTATTAAAACTAAAATTATGATGTCATCATTTTCCTAATAGCTCCTTAATTCCCCTTAATAAAGATACATGTTACAATTCCACAAACAAAGGCGATGTTATCATAATTAATTAATCCGAATTATTATTATTATATTATCTAAAATAAATAAAACGATAAAAAAGGACCATGGCATACTGCTATATAAATAATAGAAATAAAATTTCAAATTCAAAAACAATAAATATAAAAACTACCGAAACATTTGAATAGGGCTACATAAGAGGAAAATTATTAAACACTCCAAATTAATAGGAATAACTTGGGTTTAAAAACACAGCTGATTCACATATACAATTTCACAAGCAAAGGTGATGTCTTCATCTAATTAATTAATCCCAGTTATTATTATATTATCTAAAATAAAGAAAAAGAAAAAAAGGAAACATGGCATACGGCTACATACATAATAGGAATAAAATTTCAAATTCAAAAACAATAAATCTAAAAACAACCGAAACATTTGAATATGACTACACAAGAGGAAAATTATTAAATACTCCAAATTAATAGGAATAACTTAGGTTTAAAAACACAACCGAATCACATATTTGTCTACTCTCTCACAAATTTTTTCTCGAAAATATCATCTTCTCACAGTAGCGTGTACATTATAATATGCATTTTTTTATATTGTACAAAATTAATGTCTTTTAATTTGCATGTTGTTTGATTATGAAATATAACATACTTTGAACTTTATAGGATTATGAGCAAAACTATTTGAAAACAATGGCAATAGTTAGACAGTATGGATCTCCAAGCTTCTTCCTAACTATCAAATGCAATCCATAGTACCCTGTTATTGTGTCTCTGTTAAACAACAATATGAAAATCGATGACATATATCGAGTCATATTGCGATTATTTGAAATTAAGTTGGATTGTATGGTACAAGAATTCAAAAATATAGATGTTTTTTACAATGAAAATAGTAATTTAGATGAAATTTGGAATATGGTGGTGGGAAAATAAATGTAGTTCATCTATTCTGATCAAGTTAACTACATCAATATGTTTGTAAAAACAACGAAAAGTGTCTTAGTCGGAATCCGTGGTTCCAAGGATCATTAAACTAAATGGCTTTAATATTTATTTTCACTTAATACTTAAAATATATCATTAAAATGTTACGTTTAAACAAACCTATGATTTTATGTGTCATTTTACTAGTATATATAAATAAATAATATTATATATGTTTAATCAGATATGTTTAGAAGAGGCCAGTAGCAAACCAAAAATAGAGTCCGAATTTATGGCTAAAATATGAATAAATAAATTATTGAAGCTTTATGGTTTTAACCTTGAATACTATTTGGCCGTTTGTGTCTTAGGAGTCTTAATAATCTCTATAAATTCACATCATTTTTATGTCCATTATATCCTACGCAATAATCATCACTGCACCATCATGATAATTGACCTTGACCTCTCGACCTCCTTTCTCTTTTTACTCCTTCCATTAACTTTATTCTTCTTCAAATCAATCTTGTCTACATTCTTCATCAAATCCACAACATCAAACTTTGGTCCAAAATCATACCCATTAATCGGATCTTTATTCCTTTTACAACAAAACCGCCACCGGTTCATTCAATGGACAGCCGATATCGTTAACAACAGTCCAACCAAAACCTTCATACTCCACCGTCCGTTAGGGAGTGTTCGTGTCATTACAGCCAACCCAGCTGTTGTCAAACACATACTCAAAACCAACTTTCATTCGTACCCGAAAAGTGAGCCGGGACGAAACGTTGCGTCTGATTTACTCGGCAACGGCATCTTCAACGTCGACGGTGATGAATGGAAGTTTCAAAGACATGTTTCTGTTCACGAGTTCAACACAAGGTCTCTTAGGAATTTCGTCGAACACGTGGTGGACGCCGAAATAAACGACCGGTTACTGCCAATTCTCGCCACCTCAGCAAACACATCAACTAATACTGTCCTTGACTTCCAAGACATACTTCAACGATTCGCATTTGATAACATATGCAAGATCGCATTCGGATACGATCCTGCTTACTTAACGCCGTTGTTACCTGACGCTATATTCGCTACAGCGTTTGAAGAAGCTGTTATGATCACAACAGGAAGAATCCGGTCCAATTTCCCATTCATCTGGAAACTTAAGCGTTTTCTAAATATCGGTTCAGAAAAACATCTTCGTAACGCGATCATCGTCATTCGAGAATTTGCTAATAAAGTAACTAAAGAAAAGAAACTACAACTAGAAACAAAATCGTCCATCGATTTAGTTGACCTGCTTCATCGGTTTCTAATATCGGGTCATTCAGATGAAAATTTCATTATTGATATTGTTATTAGTTTTATTTTAGCAGGCAGAGATACCACGTCAGCTGCACTGACGTGGTACTTCTGGCTGCTTCATAAATACCCGAGGGTCGAAAATGAAGTACTAAACGAAGTAAAACAAAAAGAGGACAATAATAGTTATGATGATGTGAAAGATATGGTGTACACTCACGCTTCGTTATGCGAAAGCATGAGATTGTATCCTCCTGTGGCCATAACGAGTAAACGAGCCGCACAAGACGATTTATTGCCCGATGGGACGGTTATTAAGAAAGGTTGTCCGATAACATATCATGTTTATGCAATGGGGCGTTCTGAGGAGTTGTGGGGGGCTGATTGGGCCGAGTTTAGGCCCGAGAGGTGGTTAGAACGGGACGTTGTTTCTAAAGGGTGGGTGTTTAAACCGAGAGATGGTTATGAGTATCCGGTTTTTCAAGGTGGGCCGCGTATCTGTTTAGGGAAAGAAATGGCGTTTTTGCAAATGAAGAGGATTGTTGCGGGGATTGTGAGACGGTTTATGGTTGTTCCGATGATCGATGAGAGTGTTGAGCCAGTTTATGAGGCGTATTTTACGGCGAAAATGAAAGATGGGTTTCCTGTACGGATTGAAGAACGATCGAAGGGTGATATGATCAAGTGAGAATTGATCAAAGATAATCTTCATAAAATATGTGATATATCCAACTAATTATCATCCTATCCACTTAAATATTAATACGTACTTAGTAAATATATGTCATAAATTTAAATGATTGTGTATATATATAGTTAGTAAATATATGTCATAAATTTAAATGATTGTGTATATATATAGTTTTGCGTGTTTATATATTCTACTCATATATCTTAAAGGTTTGACTTGATGTTTGTATATGTTCCTTCTTTAGGACCATTAGACCACTTGTGTATTGATCGAAGGTGTTTCTTGTAGTGTCACTTGACTTTTTACACCTTTTGGATGAGTATGACGTGTTTCTTTTCTGAGTGGAGTATTGGTAGTGTTTCTTTTTTGGTGTTACTTTTACGCTGCATTCTCGAGCTTTTTTTATGACAGAAAGGAAAGGAAACTGACAGATTAAAAAATAACAGTGAATCTCGAGTTTTTATTTTAAGTGGAAATGAGAAGAGAGTAGAGGATTAGAAAGGATTACACAGTTATATTTTATTAACAACACTCTACGTCCATATTTGGACGAATTAGGGGATAGTAAAACACTCTCATCCTTTTTCTTTTCCACTAAAAAATAAACTCGAGAATACAGCGTTAGTGGAATGCTGATGTGACTTTTTTTTCTATTTTATTTATTTGTATTTATATTATTTTTATTATTATATGATTATAATTATATTTTAAAAAAAATTTAAATTATAACGGCTATATAATTGAACCGTTTTAAAAAAAAAAAAAAATTCTCAAAAAAACGGCTAGTTTTTACCCCTATATATACAAGTATACAACTACTCTTCTCAAATCATAACACGCACTTCATCTCTTCTAAAACTCTCAAATCATAAAACACACACACTTCGAAATGAGCCCGTTGAATGTTTGCGTTAAAGTTCATTACGGATGTGAATTTGATCGAGAATTGATGAATTATACCATATATGTAACACGCGATTATTACATGGATGTT
Source organism: Rutidosis leptorrhynchoides (assembly GCF_046630445.1). Classification (NCBI taxonomy): domain Eukaryota; kingdom Viridiplantae; phylum Streptophyta; class Magnoliopsida; order Asterales; family Asteraceae; genus Rutidosis; species Rutidosis leptorrhynchoides. The sequence goes on along the minus strand of NC_092338.1, from coordinate 93,243,954 downwards.
CGTAAGTGTCCAAATTATTTGACGCTGCTTGAGTTGCTCCAGCGAGACATACCTTACCCCTTCAAACAAGTATGGTTTTTCAAAAAACCCAACGGTCCTGCCTCGCTGCTTGAAGAAGATCACGATTGGTTTGGTGTGATTAGGCGAGCCTTGTTACATAATCAACCAATTACGCTTTACCCCGAATGGATTGATGAAAGCTACGCCATTGAGGCAAGTGAAGATGAAGCTGTCCCTGACTCTCAGCCGTGGCAGCAATACGATATTCGCGATTACGAAGATTGATGAATGTGTTTGTTGAAGATAGCCGTTAGGAATTAAAGTAATCGTTTTTAGGAAAGTATGTTGTCATTCCTTTTTTTTTTTTAAATAATGTAATCGTTTAGGATTTAATGAAATAAACGGCTATATCATTAAAATAGAAAAAAAATTCATAAATATAAATAAACATAAAGTACATTAATTTAAATTACTAAAACGAAACATTACATAATTTTAAAATTCCTAAACGAAACTAGAAAATACATAACAAACTACTCATCATTAGCAGTACGAAAGTAAGGTGATATGTTCCAAACGTGATCGGTTAAATCGGCCTCCGACTGTTTGTGAACTTGCTTATCTCTTATTTCCTTAATCCTTGCATCTCAATCCCTCAAATTCCTTTCTAACCGACGTGGTGGGTTCCTTTGTATCATTCTTTCTTCTCGCCGTTCAATCATAAAACTGTTATTTTCTTGAATCATGTTATGTAGAACAACACAAGCATACATATGTCTTCTAATTTTGTTGAAGTCTATAGATCTCGCCGGAATTTTTAACATTGTAAATCTAACCTGTAATACTCCAAATGCACGCTCAATATCTTTCCTTGCACTTTCTTGAAACCGTTTAAATTTTTTACGAGGTTCGTCAGTTGGATTATGAGGAGCTTTTACCAACATAGCTCAATCTGGGTATATACCATCACCTAAGTAATACCCTCTTTCGTAGCGACACTCGTTTACTTCAAATGGTGAAGGTGGAGCAGTTCCATCTTTTATAGTGTTAAACAATGGAGAAAAATTCAAAACGTTAATGTCGTTGTTCGAACCTACCATACCAAAGAATGCATGCCATATCCACAAATCTTGTGAGGCGACTGCTTCAAGCATAACAGAAGACCCTTTTTGATCACCCATTGTGTATTGTCCTTACCAAGCAACAGGACAATTCTTTCACTCCCAATGCATACAATCAATACTACCTAACATACCCGGTAAACCATGTTTTTGTGCATGAAAATTATAAAGTCTAGCAATATCTTCGGCAGTTGGTTTTCGCAAATACTGTCTAGCAAACAAATGAATTACGCATTGACAAAAATTTTCAAGACATAACGAAGCCATTTTCTCCCCAATTTTTATATATTCATCAAACAAATCAGGAGTTATTCCATACGCCATTTGACGTATTGCCGCTGTACACTTTTAGAGAATTGTCAAACTTTGACGGCCCGTTGAATCGGGCCGTTCCCGAAAATACATAAAATAATCAGGAATAACGGCACTATTAAAATTAGATATACCTTCAACAATTCGAAGAAATAACTCACGACTCATTCGAAAACGTCATTTAAAATATTTGTCGGGAAACACCGGTGACTCCGTAAAATAATCATTTTATAATCTTATAGCCGCATCTTCTCGATCCCTAGCAATATATATCCGGGATCGAGGGACTCGAGAACTACTTGCCTCTCCATCGACTTCTTCTTGCGTTAGACTATTAACAAAACTAACAATCTTTTCGTCATCCAAATCATCCACAAGAAACTCTAACATTTTGAAAGCTTTATCCATTTGGAATAAATTAAAATTGTAGGTTGTATGTATTTTGATAAGAAAATAAGAAGGAAAGTGTGGAGTGTGTGTTAAAATGTAATATATATATATATATATATATATATATATATATATATATATATATATATATATATATATATATATATATATATATATATATAGTGGTAGGATCAAGAGGGAAGTAACCAATCGGGGGGAAGCAAATTTTTTTTTTTCGTTTTTTGAAAAAACTTTGTTCACGAACATTATAGATTGGATGAAAATAAGAACATTTAGAAAAGACACTTCGTGATGAATGTTATTATTTTGGCGGGAAAACGCTCGAAGAAGTAATATATAACAATTATCGTGTTTTTCGAGCGTATGTTGAGGTTTTAGACATTAGGGTTTAGATATTAGGATTTAGATATTAGGGTTTATAGGGTTTAGATATTAGGGTTTAGATTTAGGGTTTAGATTTAGGATTTAGATTGAGTTTTTAACACGAACGGTTTAGAGTTTAGGGTTTAGGGTTTAGGATTTGGTGTTTTGGGTTTATGGAATAAACTCAAAACACCAAACCCTAAAACCTAAACTCTAAATCAGGCTAAATTTTACTTCACAAAACATGAAAAAAAACGTTAACATTCTTCACGAAAAATATTATCTTGAATGTTATTTTTGTCGATCGTTATCCCGCCAAAATAATAACATTCATCACGAAGTGTCTTTTCTAAATGTTCTTATTTTCATCCAATCTATAATGTTCGTGAACAAAGTTTTTTCAAAAAACGAATTTTTTTTTTGCTTCCCCCCGCTTCCCCCCGATTGGTTACTTCCCCATTGATCCTGCCCCTATATATATATATATATATATATATATATATATATATATATATATATATATATATATAGAAATTGAAAACTGAAAAAAAAAACAAAATTTTTTTATGCTGCAACGGTCACAAAAAAACAGCCAACCAACGGATGCCACGTGTAAGTGACATCCGTCTCCTACCCCGTTTCTTCGCGACTGACGCCGGCGAAACACGGCCAAGTGCCGCCGCGATACGCCATTACCGGCATTTCTTTGCTGCCACACGTGAAAGGTGACGGTGTCACCTTCCTCTGATACAAGTGGTCTTATATTTACACGCATGAGTTTGTACAAAAGGTTAAAATGAATTTAAACTACGCACTCTTTTTAATTAATATTATTATGGAATATATTATTGTTGGAAAAATGTTAACGTATGTTATAATATTATTGTTAGATATAAGCAATCTAAGAATATATGGAATTGTTTTTCTAAGATTTTATTGAGTTAGATTACGTTTGATAAAAGTGAATGATTTAACACTAAATGTTTCATAATTTAAATAATTTAAAGTCTCTAAATAAACTTAGTTCTAAATAAAAATGAGTTGCTTTATAATATTTTAAATTGTCGTTATGAATTGAATAAAAGTACATTATTAACGTGTTTACATGAATTAAAAATAAAATATACTTGTTTGTTAAGTGTCCTAGATGTGAATTAAGGATGATATAACGAAAAATTTAGGTACTTAATGGTTAAGTTTCAACTCTGAATGATTGAATAGCATCATTTGTCATTCAAAAGTCAGAAACAAACGCACTGAATGTTCAGTAATTGTAACATCCAGCCTTACCACGATCTCAATATTGTCCGCTTTAACATCCCGCCTTACCACGACTACAATATTGTCCGCTTTGCCCACAGGCGCACAGCTTTTTCTTGGTGACCACATGAGGTCTTCCTAGGAGGTCACCCATCCTAGTACAACTCGCGCTCGATCACGCTTAACTGATGAGTTCTGATGGTATCAGATGTGCTTGTAACCCCAAAACGCGTTGTGTCCGGTAAGGATGGAAGTTACCTTATAAGGGGCTCAAACTTTCTTACACAAATCGATGTGGGATGGGGTATTACAAATTCCCCCACTTAGAATCCTGATGTCCTCGTCAGACCGAAACAAATTGATACATAGGATCTATACCTCAGGAGATGAACGAGCAGAGTGCCCGTCACACCCCGAGAGGCTAGTGCTCTGATACCATCTGTAACATTCCGCCTTACCACGACCACAATATTGTCTGCTTTTCCCGTAGGCGCACGACTTTTTCTTGGTAACCACACGAGGTCTTCCCAGGAAGTCACCCATCCTAGTACTACTCCCGCTCTAGCACGCTTAACTGCAGAGTTCTTACGGGATCTGCTATGTTTGTAGCCCCAAGACGCGTTGTGTAACGACCCTGGTTTTTCCACTTTTTATTAATAATTGTTATTATTAATGCGTGTGATTAAACGAATGTATGTTATTACATTTACATGTTGCCATGATTAACCGTACTTGACTTTAATTGCCGAAACATCTTTGTGACACACGAAACTTACACGAATAATATTTTCAAGTATTATTTACATTTATGATTGATTTTATTAATCATTTTAATTAACTATGGTTATTAGTTAGTTACTTGGGATTTAATTGGATTAACTTGATAATTACATACAACTTGGGCTTTTAATTGAACATGGGCTTATAAAGCCCACCCTACTTCTTTCATGGACTCATTAGCCCATTTTAATGTGTAAGTATCACCTTATGATGCAACTAGTTAGTTTAGAGACTTATGGAATCTAGTTTCACACTTTCCCCATGCATGCACCTCTAGTATCCAACTTTTTCAAGCTTTTCATGCTAGTGACCAAAGAACACTTCCCCCTCCCTTTTTTTGCTGCTGACCGTGGCCTCCCTTGGGTGAGAGGGAGTTCAAAATCTTTTTTTTTGATCACTTGTTACTTACAATCTTCACTAGTTCCATTCCACTTCACACACATTCATCAAACTTACTTTCTTTTCTCTCATTTTGATCTCATTCTTGTAAGTAACTTGAACAAATAATTCTCTCTTTTCTTTCCTTCTAAAACCGAACCAAACCTTCATCATCATCATTCTTTTGTTTAATGTTACTTGTCTTTGATTAATTGTTACTTACTAGTTGTTACTTACTTGTAGTTGTTGTTTGTTACTTACTTACATATTTCAAGAATCAAACTTACTAGTTTCATTCTCCATTTATCTTGTATTTACAAGAACACTCAAGAACATAAACTTACTAGCTTATGATTCTACACTTATTGTTTCAAATGATTTAAGGTTCATGTGTTGTAAATCATACTTGTAATTCATGTTAGTAAACTTTAATGTTTACTTTCTTAAAGATCAAACTTTGGTTTGAATCTTTAAAGTATGAACCACCATGAATTATTTACTTGTTTACTTAGTTTATTACTTCATATTATGCACTTTAAATTCATTTTTTGTTGGTTAATATTGGTCAAATGTTACTAGTTAACTTTGATCTCATTAATCTTGAACTAAAGTTAACTTTAAAAGTTCAAGAACATGTAAGTAAGATTTCTTTAATTATAACTTTGTACACTTATGTTAGATCTAGACTTTTGAGTCTTGGATCTTTAAGATCAAACTAAGAACTATGTTCTACATCTTAAGATCTTGATTTCATAAGTTCACTTTCAAATTTGTAACTTAATATTAGTTTCAAAGTTCATGTATGTGTTAGATCTAAGACTTTGATGCAACTTTGGTTCATCAAACTTCATACAACTCTTAAGTGAGTTGTGCTACATGTCTTAGACTTACACTTGGGTTATGATAGTCAAACCTTGGTGAAAATGATACAAACACATCAACGAGTTGTACACTTGAAGCTATATGCATCAAGGATGAGAACCGTGATAAGCATCGAGCACCAAGACCACCGGAACCTACTATTTTTTCTGTTTTCTGTCTTCTGCCTACTATTTTCTGGGTTATGTAATAGACCAGTATACCTGGGCTACTGTAACCTTGATTTTCAGATATATCTTTTCGATTAGATAATTTTTCATATAGGATTCGTCTTAATCCGAGTTACGGTTTAGGATTTATGGCCCTCCGATCGTCACTATGTCCTTTTAACGTTGTGCAGAAATTTCTGACCTACTCGCACTTAGACCGTCGCCACGGTCAAACGAAGACTAGTTTGCTTCTGTAAATTTTACCACACTTAAAGGACTCATATACGGAGCCATGGACACTGGTCTCACCTTAATTCAGTAAGGGTAGAGGCTGTGGTGACTGATTGAAGTCAGCTTTTGTTTTAAACTACTTTCATGAATGAAATTTACTTTACGCCTTTTGTTTGATGATGAATGATGATGACCCTTAAGACCTTATTTACATACTTTTAAATCTATTCAGACGATTTACTGACTTAGTACTATTTGACTTAGGTTGAGGACCCGTTTGGACAACCTTCATTACTTGCTTAGTTTCCGAGTCATACTACTTTATCATTGTGAGTTATAGCATTCCCTTTTTACTTTAACTTATTTTGGGAACTGAGAATACATGCGGATTTTATGTTTTACATACTAGGCACAAATACTTAAACTTATATATGTGTGGGTTATATAACGGCAGAAACATTCCCTTTAGCTCGGTAACGTTTAGCCATTGGTTTTTGAACCGGTGAACGCGAATCTTAGATATGGATCCATAGGGTTTGACATCCCCACTCGGGCTAGTAGCGCTAGCATTTAACGAGTGTTTAATACTTCGTAAACATACGCACTTTCCAAGTGTACTTTCAGGGGGTATAAACGTTAAGTTAGTTACCAAGTGCCCACGGTTAACATATACTTTATCATACTGTTTTGAAACGCTCTTTGTAGCACTGAAATCTCGTGGCCTACCTTACTTACTGTTATACTTAAACTATAGCTCACCAACCTTTGTGTTGACATTTTTAAGCATGTTTTTCTCAGGTGCTTAAGGTTATTTGCTTCCGCTGTCGTGCTAGTCTTGCCGTAGACACCCGCTGCTCTAGTGTTATCACCGCATGAACTGTTTATCTTGCATTCAAACTTTAATACTTTTGAACTATGTTTTGTAACGACCTAAGAGTCACATACATTTATTCATGCGTGCTATTCTTAGAAGCATACTGTTGGTGTAAAACATTTGATGTCGATTATGACGTCACCTTTTTATCGTGAATGCAACTTCTTTTATTACAGCATATAGTACTTAACCTTGTAATGATCCTGTTGTTGATGATTCGTACACGATGGTTTTGTACGGGGCATCACATTTGGTATCAGAGCATTGGTTGTAGGAAATTAGGTTGCATTAGTGAGTCTAAGACCGACCCGAGTAGGATTCACTAATAGGACTAATCTACAACTTGCTAGTTTACTTGTTTCCGCTGAACTTACTGCATGCTACTGCTTACTTTTACTGCTATATGCCATATGCTACTACATGATTTCACTACCGTATGATATTACTTGCTTTCGATTGCATGCTACTTCTGTACGATTCGTTATTATTGCCATGCTACTTATTGTTATACATGATTTAAACTGTTGGCCTAATACGTGCTTGCTTTATGACTTACTGACATGGAAAAATTTATTTTTCCTTGTTCAGATGTCGGATACTCCACCTGCTATCGTTTTGAGCAGTCCAGACTCGTCAGCCACCCCACCTGCTACTGCTGCCGACAAACCGATCCCGCTACCCACGAGTGACCCCGGCGCTTCATCTTTCGGGACTAGTAGCCAGGCGCCTGCACCATTGGTTACATCTAGTAGAGCCCAGGACCCTTCGGAGATTCCAGCTCCATCTGCCCCCAGACCTTCAGGATCACAGCCCCGCTCCGGCGAGATTGTGATTCCCGCGGAGTTCGGGGAAGGTCCATTCCGTAACCGGTATCGCCATTGGTGCCGACGCGCCCCTGATGGACGTCTCATTCCGATCGGACCCGCTCATTACCAACAGATGATGGCCGCTCAAGGACGACCAGTTCAGCCACCCGTACAGCCACCACATGATTCGGACGACCCGTCATCCACTGATGCTTCATTCGACGAAACCTCCTCAGATGACTCCGACGAGGAGGACCCCGATGTACCTATACAGGCACCATCCACCCCGCCGAAGAAGCGGTACCGTTTTGATGGCACCGTCATTCCAGGGGTGAATGGAGGTCGTGCTTTCACTGACGCATTTGGTCGGCGTCGTAGGGTTACTGCTCGTAAGCGGCTTGTGCCATACCCTGCCGACCCACAAGTGCGTAAGACACCCCGTTACGTACTGACTATTTCTGGAGCCGGAACGTCTGCACCCCGTTTCATACGGTCTGCACCACCCGCACCACCAGCACCACCTGCACCGTCTGCCCCACCATCTCCTTCTAACGAGGAACTGAGGAGGGAGGTGGGAATCCTCCGAGCTCGGGTTACTGAGCTCGAGGAGCAGTTGGCTCAGGTTTTAGACATCCTACACCCACCTTCACCGTAGGACCTTTTGTATTAGATTTCATGATGTAATCTAGTTGTAGTTTCATATTTCACTTATGTATTATACGAATCTATCGTGATGTATGAAACTTATTATTAATGAATGGAAACTTTGTGATGTTACTTTTTGCACAAGTGTTCTATTTACGTTACTGTATGGTGTTTTGCGGTACTTGTATCAACTTGCATTACTTAATTAACATGTGTTATGCTATTTACATGTTGGTTGTTATATACTATACTATTATATATTGAATACTGGATTTTGACTTGAGTCAAAATTTTTGTTTAGAACATCATGGCTAACGGTCGATCCACACCTACTGCTGCTCAAATTGAAGAGATGATCCAAGAACGTGTAGCTGCAGCCATTGCGGAAATACAACCCCAAGCTCCACCGCCACCGCCACCACCACCGGTTATTCAACCCGTTCGAAATGGGTGTACTTACAAGGAATTCCAGAGCTGTAAACCACACAACTTCAGTGGAACCGAGGGACCGGTTGGTCTCACCAGATGGTTCGAGAAACTTGAATCAGTATTCCGAGTTAGCAACTGTTCGGAGGATAGCAAAACCAAATTTGCTTCTTGCACGCTATCTGACGGCACGCTCACGTGGTGGAACACAATGGCACAGGCACAAGGCATTGATGAGGCGTATGCTACGCCATGGGAAGAATTTAAGTGTGCCATGATTGAGGAGTATTGTCCGAGAACCGAAATCCAAAAGATGGAAATGGAATTCATGCAGTTAAAGGCCGTTGGGAACGACCTTGATGGTTACAACAGGAGATTTTTGGAACTAGCCCTGATGTGTCCTACAATGGTCACCCCAGAATTCAAGCGAATGGAGAGATACTTCCGGGGACTCCCTAAGTCCATCAAGGGAAACGTCACCTCATCCAAGCCACCAAATGTTCCCGAAGCGATGCGCATGGCGCATACTTTAATGAATCAAATAACCATCAATGAACCGGAGAAAACTAAGACTGAAGCGGGTACTAGTGAGAAGCACAAATGGGATAACCAAAACAACAAGAACAACAGGGGAAGGAACTATGAACAGAACCCGGCGAAACGACATGAGGGTTTCAGAGGAAACAACAACGGTGGAAACCCCAATCCGAACACAAACTCAAACCCGAACTACAAAGGAACCTTACCACAATGCAAGAGGTGTTACAAACACCACACTGGGTATTACAATGTTGTCTGCAAGAAGTGCCAACGGTCTGGGCATGTTGGAAAAGACTGCAAGGTCACCACTTTGAATGGGAAGCCGAACACCAACGGGCCGAAGAAATTTTATGAATGCGGGCAGACGGGCAATTTCAGAAATGCGTGTCCAAACAAAAGAAAAGATGGCGGACCACCCCGCGCTAGAGCTTTCAATGTTAATGCAAGGGACGCACGCAAAAACCCCGACTTGGTGACAGGTATATTCAAAATCAACAATCTTTTAGCTTCTGTCTTGTTTGATACTGGTGCAGATAGAAGTTAAGTATGTAGACATTTTTGCGATAAGATTAATTGGTCATTAGTCCCGTTAAAAGAGAGTATGCTTGTCGAGGTCGCCAATGGAAAACTTGAGAAAGTTGACCATATTAGTCGAGGAGCTATTATCAACATAGCTGGGGCAGATTTCGAAATTGATTTGATACCTATCAAACTGGGAAGTTTTGACGTGATCGTTGGTATGGATTGGTTGAGTAAGATAAGGGCTGATATTATCTGTGGAGATAAAGCACTTCGTATACCACGCGAAGATGGCGAGCCACTGGTTATCTATGGAGAGAGATGTACCTCGAAGTTGAACCTCATTAGTTGCGTGAAAGCGCAAAAGATTATGAAGAAGGGACGTCTTGCTGTCCTAGCGCATGTGAAAACAGTAGAAACTGAGGTGAAGAGCGTGAACGACGTTCAAATTGTGAACGAATTTTCCGATGTCTTCCCTGAAGAATTGCCTGGATTACCGCCGCCAAGAGCAGTAGAGTTTCAGATTGATTTAGTACCAGGAGCTGTACCTGTAGCTCGCGCAGCTTATAGACTCGCACCTTTCGAGATGCAAGAATTACAGAGCCAACTACAAGAACTACTTGACCGAGGGTTTATCCAACCAAGTTTCTCGCCTTGGGGCGCACCTATTCTGTTTGTGAAGAAGAAGGATGGATCCTTTCATATGTGTATCGACTACCGTGAACTCAACAAATTGACTATCAAGAATCGGTATCCTCTTCCACGAATTGATAATCTTTTTGACCAACTACAAGGATCGAGCGTTTATTCAAAGATCGATTTGCGATCCGGTTATCACCAGTTGAGGGTGAAGGAAAGTGACGTGATAAAAACTGCATTCAGAACCCGTTATGGTCATTATGAGTTTCTCGTGATGCCATTCGGTTTGACAAATGCACCTGCCGTGTTCATGGACCTCATGAATCGTGTATGCAAGCCGTACTTGGATAAGTTTGTTATCGTCTTCATAGATGATATCCTCATCTACTCTAAGAGTGAAGAAGAGCATGAGCAACACCTCCGATTAGTACTTGAACTCTTGAGACAAGAGCAACTTTACGCCAAATTCTCCAAGTGTGAATTTTAGTTTAAGGAAGTTCAGTTTCTGGCTCATGTTGTGAGTGACCAGGGTATCAAAGTTGACCCCGCCAAGATTGAAGCTATCCGCAAGTGGGAGACTCCCACTACTCCGACCCACATTCGCCAATTCCTAGGTCTCGCCGGTTACTACCGAAGGTTCATTGAAGGATTTTCTCCGATTGCGCGTCCTTTGACCGCACTGACTCACAAGGGTAAAAAGTTCATTTGGGAAAAGTTATCCACCGCACCTATCCTATCACTTCCCGAAGGTAGTGACGACTTTGTTGTTTATTGCGATGCGTCGAAAAGTGGTTTTGGTTGTGTACTGATGCAACGCTCAAAGGTAATCGCTTATGCCTCCCGACAACTGAAGATTCACGAGCGGAATTACACTACTCACGATCTTGAACTTGGAGCCATTGTCTTTGCACTCAAATTGTAGAGACACTATTTGTATGGAACTAAGAGTACTATCTTCACCGACAACAAAAGTCTCCAACACATCTTCGATCAGAAGCAACTAAATATGAGACAGCGTCGATGGATCGAGACGCTCAACGACTACGATTGTGAACTTCGTTATCATCCTGGCAAGGCCAATGTTGTAGCTGACGCTTTAAGCCGAAAGGAGAGGATGGCACCTCTTCGTGTTAGGGGTCTGAACATCACCATCCATTCGAACCTCAACAGCCAGATCAGAGTAGCCCAAGATGAGGCTCTCAAGAAGGAGAATATAACTCATGAACATTTGAACATACTTGTCTCTCGATTCGAGGTTAGGGAGTCTGGACTCCGATGTTATGCCGGAAGAATTTGGGTACCTTTTTATGGAGATCTACGGAACCTTATACTTGATGAAGCCCACAAGTCGAGATATTCGATTCATCCCAGAGCGGGCAAAATGTACCACAACCTAAAAGAACAGTATTGGTGGCCGAATCTTAAGAAGGACGTTGCAACTTATGTTGGGAAGTGTTTGACTTGTTCGAAAGTTAAAGCCGAGCATCAGAGACCTTCTGGTTTACTTCAATAACCGGAAATCCCACAATGGAAGTGGGAAAGGATAACGATGGATTTTATCACCAAGCTACCAAAGACGGTGGGCGGATACGATACCATCTGGGTTATCGTTGACCGTCTTACCAAATCTGCACACTTTCTAGCGATGAAGGAAACGGATACAATGGAGAGACTTGCTCAACTATACATCAATGAGGTAGTATCTCGTCATGGTGTACCTTTATCGATCATCTCCGATCGCGATCCCCGTTTTGCTTCTAGATTTTGGCGTTCTTTGCAAGAAGCCATGGGAACTCGTCTTGACATGAGTACTACTTATCACCCTCAGACTGACGGGCAAAGTGAACGAACGATTCAGACATTGGAAGACATGTTGCGTGCATGTTTCATCGATTTCGGAAAGGCCTGGGAAAGGCATTTGCCACTCGCCGAATTCTCGTACAACAACAGTTATCACTCAAGCATTAATACCGCAACTTTTGACGCATTGTATAACCGTAAGTGTCGATCCCCTATTTGTTGGGCTGAAGTGGGCAAAAAGCAAATCACTGGACCCGAGGTAGTCCATGAAACAACGGAAAATATTGCTCAGATTCAAGCTAGACTTAAGACTACCCGTGATCGTCAGAAGAGTTATACCGATCTTAAACGTAAAGACTTTGAATTCAACGTTGGTGATCGTGTTATGTTAAAGGTTGCACCTTGGAAGGGTGTGATCCGTTTTGGAAAACGTGGAAAGTTAAACCCACGATACATTGGTCCTTTTGAAATCTTGGAACGTTTTGGACCCGTTGCTTACCGTTTGGATCTACCAGCACAATTGAGCTCAGTTCATCCAGCCTTCCACGTGTCAAACTTAAAGAAGTGTCTTGCGGCACCGGAACTTATCATACCACTGGAAGAACTTACAATTGACGACAAACTCCACTTCGTGGAAGAGCCTGTTGAGATTATGGATCGTGAGATCAAAACTTTGAAACGCAACAAGATTCCGATCTTTCGAGTGCGATGAAATGCCAAACGAGGACCTGAGTTTACCTGGGAGCGAGAGGATCAAATGATGCGGAAGTATCCTCACCTTTTCCCGACTCCTCCATCTACCTCAGCTTAAAATTTCGGGATGAAATTTTCTTTAACAGGTGGGTAATGTAACGACCCTGGTTTTTCCACTTTTTATTAATAATTGTTATTATTAATGCGTGTGATTAAACGAATGTATGTTATTACATTTACATGTTGCCATGATTAACCGTACTTGACTTTAATTTCCCGAAACGTCTTTGTGACACACGAAACTTACACGAATAATATTTTCAACTATTATTTACATTCATGATTGATTTTATTAATCATTTTAATTAACTATGGTTATTAGTTAGTTACTTGGGCTTTAATTGGATTAACTTGATAATTACATACAACTTGGGCTTTTAATTGAACATGGGCTTATAAAGCCCACCCTACTTCTTTCATGGACTCATTAGCCCATTTTAATGTGTAAGTATCACCTTATGATGCAACTAGTTAGTTTAGAGACTTATGGAATCTAGTTTCACACTTTCCCCATGCATGCACCTCTAGTATCCAACTTTTTCAAGCTTTTCATGCTAGTGACCAAAGAACACTTCCCCCTCCCTTTTTTTGCTACTGACTGTGGCCTCCCTTGGGTGAGAGGGAGTTCAAAATCTTTTTTTTTGATCACTTGTTACTTACACTCTTCACTAGTTCCATTCCACTTCACACACATTCATCAAACTTACTTTCTTTTCTCTCATTTTGCTCTCATTCTTGTAAGTAACTTGAACAAATAATTCTCTCTTTTCTTTCCTTCTAAAACCGGACCAAACCTTCATCATCATCATTCTTTTGTTTAATGTTACTTGTCTTTGATTAATTGTTACTTACTAGTTGTCACTTACTTGTAGTTGTTGTTTGTTACTTACTTACATATTTCAAGAATCAAACTTACTAGTTTCATTCTCCATTTATCTTGTATTTACAAGAACACTCAAGAACATAAACTTACTAGCTTATGATTCTACACTTATTGTTTCAAAAGATTTAAGGTTCATGTGTTGTAAATCATACTTGTAATTCATGTTAGTAAACTTTAAAGTTTACTTTCTTAAAGATCAAACTTTGGTTTGAATCTTTAAAGTATGAACCACCATGAATTATTTACTTGTTTACTTAGTTTATTACTTCATATTATGCACTTTAAATTCATTTTTTGTTGGTTAATATTGGTCAAATGTTACTAGTTAACTTTGATCTCATTAATCTTGAACTAAAGTTAACTTTAAAAGTTCAAGAACATGTAAGTAAGATTTCTTTAATTATAACTTTGTACACTTATGTTAGATCTAGACTTTTGAGTCTTGGATCTTTAAGATCAAACTAAGAACTATGTTCTACATCTTAAGATCTTGATTTCATAAGTTCACTTTCAAGTTTGTAACTTAATATTAGTTTCAAAGTTCATGTATGTGTTAGATCTAAGACTTTGATGCAACTTTGGTTCATCAAACTTCATACAACTCTTAAGTGAGTTGTGCTACATGTCTTAGACTTACACTTGGGTTATGATGGTCAAATCTTGGTGAAAATGATGCAAACACATCAACGAGTTGTACACTTGAAGCTATATGCATCAAGGATGAGAACCGTGATAAGCATCGAGCACCAAGACCATCGGAACCTACTATTTTTTCTGTTTTCTGTCTTCTGCCTACTGTTTTCTGGGTTCTGTAACAGACCAGTACACCTGGGCTACTGTAATCTTGATTTTCAGATAGATCTTTTCAATTAGATAATTTTTCATATAGGACTCGTCTTAATCCGAGTTACGGTTTAGGATTTATGGCCCTCCGATCGTCACTATGTCCTTTTAACGTTGTGCAGAAATGTCTGACCTACTCGCACTTAGACCGTCGCCACGGTCAAACGAAGACGAGTTTGCTTCTGTAAATTTTACCACACTTAAAGGACTCATATACGGAGCCATGGCCACTGGTCTCACCTTAATTCAGTAAGGGTAGAGGCCGTGGTGACTGATCGAAGTCAGCTTTTGTTTTAAACTACTTTCATGAATGAAATTTACTTTACGCCTTTTGTTTGATGATGAATGATGATGACCCTTAAGACCTTATTTACATACTTTTAAACCTATTCGGACGATTTACTGACTTAGTACTATTTGACTTTGGTTGAGTACCCGTTTGGACAACCTTCATTACTTGCTTACTTTCCGAGTCATACTTTACCGCTACTTTATCATTGTGAGTTATAGCATTCCCTTTTTACTTTAACTTATTTTGAGAACTGAGAATACATGCGGATTTTATGTTTTACATACTAGGCACGAGTACTTAAACTTATATATGTGTGGGTTATATAACGGCAGAAACATTCCCTTTAGCTCGGTAACGTTTAGTCATTGGTTTTTGAACCGGTGAACGCGAATCTTAGATATGGATCCATAGGGTTTGTCATCCCCACTCGGGCTAGTAGCGCTAGCATTTAACGAGTGTTTAATACTTCGTAAACATACGCACTTGTCAAGTGTACTTCCAGGGGGTATAAATGTTAAGTTAGTTACCAAGTGCCCACGGTTAACATATACTTTATCATACTGTTTTGAAACGCTCTTTGTAGCACTGAAATCTCGTGGCCTACCTTACTTACTGTTATACTTAAACTATAGCTCACCAACCTTTGTGTTGACGTTTTTAAGCATGTTTTTCTCAGGTGCTTAAGGTTATTTGCTTCCGCTGTCGTGCTAGTCTTACCGTAGACACCCGCTGCTCTAGTGTTATCACCGCATGAACTGTTTATCTTGCATTCAAACTTTAATACTTTTGAACTATGTTTTGTAACGACCTAAGGGTCACATACATTTATTCATGCTTGCTATTCGTAGAAGCATACTGTTGGTGTAAAACATTTGATGTCGATTATGACGTCACCTTTTTATCGTGAATGCAACTTCTTTTATTACAGCATATAGTACTTAACCTTGTAATGATCCTGTTGTTGATTATTCTTACACGATGGTTTTGTACGGGGCATCACACGTTGCGTCTGGTAAGGATGAAAGTTAACTTATTAGGGACTCAAACTTTCTTACACAAATCGATGTGGGACGGCTTACTACAGTAATGAACTATTAAATTAAGAGGTAAACAAATACACTTTTAGTTTAACATAAATAATGAGTAAATATCATAAATTGTAAGAGACAAACGCAATTTTGGAAAAATGTAAACTGTACTTTCTCCGTTTCAATTTATTTATCTGATATTCCTTTTTAAACTATACTACATTAATACTCTGTAGTTCAGTAAATCAAAATGTGGTTATCTAAAAAGCAGAAAGTTATTTTGAATATGTAATTTTAAAATTCTCTAATTCTTTTTCCAATAAACATTTTTTTTGAACTGCAAAATTTTATTAAAATAACAACCAACCACACCCTCCTAGCAAGGCGCTAGGAAGAGGGACAACTGATTACAATGGCTTAACATGCCATGAGTTCCAACTACATTTACATTTGCTTCTACTAACGATCCAACCAAACGAAAAATTTTGTATGGAATCAAAAAGAATCTCCTTCTTCAAACGCGACGAATCAAAAAGCACACTATTACGGAATCTCCAAATGTGCCACAAAGAAGCACCAACAATCGTAAAAAGTTTAATCTTAACATCGGGATTAAGACCCAAATTAAGGTACCACTCGATCCAAGAGGCCCATGAAGATAAAATTAGAATGTTAATATCCACCCAAACACAAATCTTAGCCCATAAGTCTAAAGCTAACGGACATTCAAAAAAGATGTGATCTACCGATTCAAAAAGGCAATTACATGAAAGGCGCCCAATGTCATCAATCTCAAAACCTCTCTTTGAAAAATTCAACCGAGTAGGTAATCTATCCCAAGCGACTCTCCATAAAAAAATATTAACCTTCCTAGGAATTTCTTTAATCCAAACCTTAGCCACATCCATATTAGGCAATCTGACCTCATCTAGATGGATACGAGTGTAGCTGCTATTAAAACAACCATCAACCGATAAAGACCATTCCCAAGTATCCAATCGATCATGCAATTCAACCAAACCCAGATGCTCAATTAAGCAGTTTAAAGTCGCTTCATTCCTGGGCCCAATATCACAAACCCAATCCCAAGCCCAGGACCTATTAATAACCCGAGAGTTAAGCAAAAAATTTGGATCTAAATCTAGGTGCATTAGACGATTAAATTTAATAGCCAAGGATCCGTCACCTTTCCAATTATCCTTCCAAAATCGGATAGAGTTACCGTTTCTCACTTTAACTCGTAAAACATTAGTCGGGAGAGAACCATCTGTTTTGAGTTTGTGGAATAATTTGACAATATTTAACCAAACACTAGAACCTTTAATATCACCATGAATGCCACCATCACTTCCAATAAACATATTATTGTCATGTAAGTAGGGATGGAATCCGCAAACAATGGGTAGGGGTCCTTTATATCGGATCATTTCCAACCGTGAAGTCTGGTGACGCTGACATGAAGTCAGATATTGCACTTTTTGACTTCCTGACAGTGACGTGACAAATGTAAGCTGAGACCCTTCTGGGAAAATGTCAAGTTTTAGTGTCAAGTTCTTGTAGGACCCATCATTTTTGTATTAATTAAAACTACAATTAAATAAAATGCGCATTATGTATAAATTAAACGCATTAGAAAATAACGTTTACAAATTTTAACCTACAACTCTTTGATTTTCTTTGATTTTAGACATAAATTATATGGAGTAGTAGGATTTTTTTTACATATTTTATGGCCCAGAATATTAAAACCGTCTAAAATCTTTAACCTCTTTTTTTATCTTCTTCTTTGTATAAACCCTACAACCCCTTTTTGTTATAATCACCATTTTTATCTCACCATGAACCAAATTTGCTCCCAACATCAACCAAGTTTGTCCTAGTTCATCAATGGTAACAAAGATCAACCAATCAAATGCTTCCATCTAGCCCCTCATGCCACCATCTCCCTCTGTCACTGGCCTGACTAACGCGCAATTTTCCCCCCGAAAACTCCGCGTTAGCGGCGTTATCCGGCTTTTTCGGTCGTTAAAGGGATGGGTGACACCGCATTAAGAATAGTGTAATGACCCGTCAAAATCGCTATTGACGCGGCACGTTAATCATTGATTCCACAGTGAGGTTTTGACCTCTATATGATACGTTTTGATAAAATATTGCATTCATTAAAATAAGTGACTTTCTAAACATAGAAAGTTATAAACATGTGGGCGAGTGCTTAGGTATAAGCAAAACCCCAAAATACATAAGTCTTTAATTTACAGGTTGACATCACAGTCCAATTATTTATTACACAACGCAGTTTTATTTTGAATGCAATAAACTTTGTACAAAGCATGAGAGACTCCATGCAGGCAACAAGCACATCACAGCGGAAGCAGTCTAAGGACCTGAGAATAAAATATGCTAAAAAGTCAACACGAATGTTGGTGAGTTATAGGTTTAATTGCTCGAGTCATAAACATATATAAAGATAGACCACAAGATTTCATCAAAAGTTTATCAATAGATTCTACGTAACAGAGCACCCTGGTAACTAAACTTAACGCTATAGTGATAATTACCCCATTCGTTTTAATACACACAAACCAACGTGTCTTAAACTCAAATAACATACGTCTGTTAAAAGGCTAGCGCTCTAGCTCGGACGGGGATGTCAAGCCCTATGGATCCATATACAATTATTCGCGCCCACCAGTCCATATCCTATGTACTGGCAGCTACTAGTTACCAAAGCTAAAGGATTTTCGGTTTAACTCAGTGTATAATTTAGTATGTACTTGTGTCTTATTGCGTTTAAAATAAATTGCATGTATTCTCAGCCCAAAAATATTTAAAGTATTTAAAAAGGGAGACTATAAACTCACGGTTCAATATTGAGACTCAATACTGTAGGCAAATTGCGTAGACGTAATGATGGTAGATGACTGTATGGTTGACCTTGGATTCAAGAACAATACCTAATATTTCCTTATTTTAAAACGGTTTGAAACCCGAATTAAAAACACTCTCGTATATAGCTTATTATTATTAAACTTAAATTTAAAATTATAATTATAATATAAATATAAATTTTGAGAGAAGAAAAAAAATTAAGTAAATACTTCATCGAGTAAACTGCCTTTTATAGGCATGTTTCCTGATTTTGGTCCTCATGCGATCGCATGGGTTTTCAGTGCTTTTGTCATGCGATCGCATGGTGTTTTGTTTGCTAGTTCGTCGACATAATATTTACTTTAGCAAATAGTGTTTTTGGTCCCCATGTGATCGTATGGGTTTTCAGTGCTTTTGCCATGCGATCGCATGGCTAGGCTAAACAGCTCATTTCAGCTTGTTTTCTAGTTCGTCGACATCAAACAGTGTTACTGCAGCAAATAGTGTTTACTGTAGCAAATAGTGTACTGTAGCAAATAGTATTTTACTGTAGCAAGTAGTATTTACTGTAGCAAATCATTGTAGCAAAGTCGTTTTTCACTGTAGCACTGCAGGAAAATACGGTTTCACTGTAGCAAATCACTGTAGCACTGTAGCAAAATAGTGTTTACTGTAGTAAATAGTGTTTTACTGTAGCAAATAGTGTTTTACTGTAGCAAATAGTGTTTTACTGTAGCAAAGTCGTTTTTACAGTAGCAATTAGTGTTTTACTTGTACATCTTATAATATATATATATATATATATATATATATATATATATATATATATATATATATATATATATATATATATATATATATATATATATATATACATAATATTAAATCATATAGAGAATTGGTTTAAATAAGTCGAAATTTTCCGGGTCATTATAGTACCTCCCCGTTAAAGAAAATTTCGTCCCGAAAATTTGAGTAGTACCTGTTTCATGAGCGATATCAGTGAACAAATGTGGATACTTTTGCTTCATTTGATCCTCACGTTCCCAAGTAAACTCGGGTCCTCGTCTAGCGTTCCAACGAACCCTAACTATCGGTATTTTGCTTTGTTTTAGTTGTTTGACCTCACGGTCCATGATTTCAACTGGTTCTTCGACAAAATGGAGTTTATCATTGATTCGTATTTCGTCAAGAGGAATTATGACATCCTCTTCAGCTAAACATTTCTTCAAATTTGACATGTGAAATGTGTCGTGAACACTACTAAGTTCTTGCGGTAGCTTTAATCGATAAGCAACTGCTCCAATTCTTTCGGTGATTTCAAAGGGTCCTACGTACCTAGGACTTAGCTTTTCTCGTTTACCGAATCGTACAATGCCTTTCCAGGGTGACACTTTCAACATGACTTTGTCGCCCACTTGAAATTCTAGCGGTTTTCTTCTTACATCAGCATAACTCTTTTGACGACTCATCGCCGTTTTCAATCGCTGTTGTATTTGAATGATTTTTTTGGTGGTTTCATGAATAATTTCTGGTCCAGTAAGTTGTCTTTCTCCTACTTCACTCCAATAGATAGGAGATCTGCACTTTCTACCGTAAAGTGCTTCAAATGGCGCTGCGTTGATGCTCGTATGATAACTGTTATTGTATGAAAATTCTGCCAACGGTAAGTGTCGATCCCAACTGGTTCTAAAGTCAATCACGAATGCCCGTAACATGTATTTCAATGTTTGTATTGTTCTTTCACTTTGACCATCTGTATGTGGGTGATAAGCGGTGCTCATATCTAATCGAGTTCCCAATGCTTTTTGTAATGACTGCCAAAAATGTGATGTGAATCGGGTGTCGCGATCAGATATGATAGAGATGGGTACACCATTTCTGGAAACTACTTCCTTCAAATATAGGCGTGCTAATTTCTCCATACTGTCTGTCTCATTTATTGGTAGAAAGTGAGCTGATTTAGTTAGACGATCAACTATCACCCAAATAGTATCATGACTACTTGCAGTCCTTGGCAATTTCGTAATGAAATCCATGGTTATTCTTTCCCATTTTCACTGTAGAATTTCTGGTTGTGGCAGTAATCCTGATGGCTTTTGGTGCTCAGCTTTGACCTTTGCACACGTCAAACATTTGCTAACATAAGTAGCAATTTCTGTCTTCATATTAGGCCACCAATAGAACTTCTTGAGATCGTGGTACATTTTTCCGTTTCCTGGATGAATTGAGTACCTCGTTTTGTGTGCTTCATCCAGTACTAGTTGCCTTAGGTTACCATGTCTTGGTACCCATATCCTACCAGCAAAATACAGGGTTCCATCGGCTTTTACTTCAAGTTGTTTTTCTAACCCTTTGCTCATTTCGCCTTTTTTGGTTTCTGCTTTTAAAGCCTCTAACTGTGCTGCTTGAATTTGCTTTGTAAGATCAGTACGAATGGTAATGTTCAAAGCTCGGACCCTAAGAGGTTTTACTCTTTCTTTCCAACTTAGGGCATCAGCTACAACATTAGCCTTTCCGGGGTGGTAACGGATTTCACAATCGTAATCGTTTAACAACTCTACCCAGCGACGTTGTCTCATATTGAGTTGTTTTTGATCAAAAATATGTTGAAGACTCTTATGGTCGGTGTACACTGTACACTTGGTGCCATATAGATAGTGTCTCCATATTTTGAGTGCAAAAACTACTGCTCCAAGTTCCAAATCGTGCGTCGTATAGTTCTTTTCATGAATTTTTAGTTGTCGTGAGGCATATGCGATAAATTTGGTGCGTTGCATTAATACACATCCTAAACCTTGGCGCGAAGCGTCACAATAGATCACGAAATCATCATTTCCTTCCGGTAATGACAAAATGGGTGCAGACGTTAACTTCTTCTTTAATAACTGGAATGAGGATTCCTGTTCCGTGGACCAATCATACTTCTTTCCCTTTTGAGTTAATGCAGTTAAGGGTTTGGCGATTCTAGAGAAATCTTGAATGAATCTTCGGTAGTAACCAGCAAGACCTAAGAATTGGCGGATTTGTGTTGGAGTCTTCGGTGTTTCCCATTTACTAATGGCTTCGATCTTGGCAGGGTTAACTTTAATTCCATGTTTACTGACAACATGGCCTAAAAATTGTACTTCTTGTAACAAGAAATCACACTTCAAAAATTTTGCGTACAATTCTTCTTTCTTGAGTATCTCTAGTACCAGTCTTAAGTGTTGCTCATGTTCTTCCTTGTTCTTCGAGTAAATCAATATGTCGTCGATAAAAACAATGACAAATTTGTCTAAATACGGTCTACAGATGCGATTCATTAGATCCATGAATACTGCTGGAGCATTAGTTAATCCAAAAGGCATGACTAGAAACTCATAGTGATCGTAACGGGTTCGAACGCGGTTTTAGGAACATCTTCTTCCTTCACTCTCCGCTGATGATATCCGGAGCGTAGATCAATCTTGGAATAAACACTTGATCCTTGCAATTGATCAAACAAATCATCAATCCTCGGTAATGGGTACCGATTCTTGATCGTTAATTTGTTTAATTCTCGGTAATCTATGCACATTCTCATAGATCCATCCTTCTTCTTAACGAACAGAATAGGAGCACCCCAAGGTGAAAAACTAGGACGAATAAATCCATGGTCCGATAATTCTTGCAACTGGTCTTGTAATTCTTGCATTTCTGAAGGTGCAAGTCTATATGGGGATCGGGCTACAGGTGCGGCTCCTGGTATGAGATCAATCTGGAATTCTACACATCTGTATGGAGGTAGCCCCGGTAATTCTTCTGGAAATACTCCGGGATATTCTCTTACAACCGGCATGTCATCAATGCTTCTTTCTTTAGTATCGATCTTCTTTACATGTGCCAGAATAGCATAACAACCTTTTCCTATAAGTTTCTGGGCCTTCATACAGCTGATAAGGTTCAGCTTCGAGTTGCTTTTCTCCCCATAAATCATTAATGACGTTTCATCCTTTCAAGGGATGCGGATCGCTTTCTCAGCGCAAACAACTTCCGCTCTTGTTTTGGACATCCAGTCCATGCCAACGATTACGTCAAAACTTCCTAATTCTACGGGTATCAAATCGATTTTGAAGGTTTCACCAGCGAGATTTATTTCGCAACCATGGCAAATTTTATCGGCTTTTATCAGTTTACCATTAGCTAATTCAATAGTATATTTATCGTCTAGAGGCAATGATGCACATTTTAGTTTAGAACTAAAGTCTTTATACATATAACTTCTATCAGCACCCGTATCAAACATAATAGAAGCTAGTTGATTATTAACGGTAAACGTACCCATGACAAGATTAGGATCCTCACGTGCTTCACTGGTACTAACATTAAATGCCCTCCCACGTGCGGATTATTTGTTCTTCTCCTTATCAGGGCATTGATTTATAAAGTGACCAGACTTCCCGCATCCAAAACATTTCTTGACATCGGTTGGTTTTGTCTTTACTTCAGAAACGGTGGCATAACAATCTTTTGCCACATGTCCTTTCTTGTTGCACTTATCACAGACCACTTGGCAATAACCTTCATGATGTGTGTAACATCTTTTGCAGAACGGATGGGGTCCCTTATAGTTTGGACTTGCAGTTTCCCCATCTTGTTTACCTTTAAAAGTTTCTTGTTTCTTCAGTTGAGTACTTTTGCCCTTATAGTCTTCCCATTTCCTCTTTCCTTCAGTTGTCTTGACTTCGGTAATTGGTGCCTTAATCGAACTCTCTGTGATCTGGTCCATGAGTTGGTGTGCCATTGTCATGGCTTCCTACATCGTATTCGATTTGGACGATGTAACATTTCCTTTGATATTGATCGATAAACCGTCAATATACATTTCTATTTTTCGTTTCTCATTTGGCACCAATTCAGGACACAACAAGGCTAGTTCCATGAAACGCTTTTCATAGTTATTGAGATTCGCACCGAAAACCTTCAGATTACGTAACTCAGATTCCATTTTCTGATCTCGTTTCGAGGACAGTACTCCTCGATTAGCATCTTTTTCAGTTCTTCCCAAGAGATATCATATGCCGTATCTATTCCTTCTGCTTTAGCATAATTGTTCCACCAAGTAAGTGCACCGTCTTGAAACGTGCACGAAGCATACTTTGACTTGTCTCCGTTCGCACAATTACTGATTTTGAAAACGGACTCCATCTTTTCAAACCATCGGGTTAGACCAACTGGTCCATCGGTTCCACTAAACGTCTATGGTTTGCATCCTTGAAAAGTTTTGTATGAGCATCCGTTTCGTGAGTTTGTGTTCACAGCTGCTGCTTTGGCTGCTGCTTCGGCTGCTGTTTTTGCTGCCTCGGCTGCAGCAATTCTTTCATTCACACGTTTCTCGACTAGTTCCTCAAACTCAGCATCCGACATTTGAGACATGTTTCTTCAATAAACACAACAGAGATAATTTAATCATATAGAATATTATAGGTAAAATGAGTTGTCAATAGTTAATCGTAGCATATTAATAATATGAACCAATTATTATAAAAGCCTTTTCTTCTTATTAGCATTTTATAATTATTTCTAGGGTATTACCTACCCGTTAAGTTCATACATAATAGCTAGTACAAGGAATTAACTACTAAAATCCTAATAATATTCCACTATGAAAAATTATAGTGAGTTACTACATTATTATGTAATAATAATAATAATAATAAGTAGTAATAATACAAATAATCATTCCATGCATTTATTATTAATAAACCAAAATAATACAATACCATACAATACTGATATTTTACATATGCTTATTTTACATAACAAGATAGAGTAGCACACATAAGCAATAGAATAGCGCATGGAAGATTTATGGTTGCGAGGTCGTTTATTCAGAACTATCAGAAACTTCTTCCCATTTGGTTCTCTCTGCCAATTGTTTGTGTGCACATGGTCCGACAGACATTCTGGCAGTGTATTTAATTTTTGGTTGGGGTTTTGAGGTACCCGTTGCCTCAGTGGGTTTAATACAATAAGGGTGGTTACGGATCAAATGGTCCTGTTCCTTTTTAATAATTAATGACATTTTATTGTTGTGGTTGTTTTTATTATCTATAGCAAGTTGGAATTTCTCCTTAGTGACTTCTTTTATTTCATTAGCGAAATCCTCTTCCTCACTGATCTCGTCTGATGACGAACTGTCTGAGTCATGTGTAGGAGAATATGATGATGAACTATCTGCATCATGTGTACGAGAATATGTACCGGTGGTCATGAACCGAAATCTGCCAGGCAATATATTCACAACCCGCCCGTCGGCGGTGTATCTGGCCCAATGTCCATGTTCGTTTAGAAATGGATGATCCTCGTTTACTCCAGGGATCATGGGTCCATGACAACGATACTGTGGCTCCGGAAAACTAGAGTTGGGTGGAGCTGGGACCTCCTCTGGGTTTACCAGGATTTGAGATTCCCCGGCTAACACAATTTCTTCTTTAATAGGTATTGGAACGCCCTTTTCAGTTGTGGATAGAATAGATTCAGTGTCCGATTCTGAGTCGTACAAAATGATAGGATTAGAAGAAGTCATCTATCACATAATTGAAACAACAATTACGTTAGCATATAAATACATCACATATAATGTTTTTGATCAAATGATAAGCAAAAATCAGTAAAAACAGATATGGTCATAGTCCAGACTCACTAATGCATCCTAACAATTACCAGTTAAACACACTAATGTAATTTCTGGTTCCCTATGACCTCAAGCTCGGATACCAACTGTAACGACCCGTCAAAATCGCTATTGACGCGGCACGTTAATCATTGATTCCCCAGTGAGGTTTTGACCTCTATATGATACGTTTTGATAAAATATTGCATTCATTAAAATAAGTGACTTTCTAAACATAGAAAGTTATAAACATGTGGGCGAGTGCTTAGGTATAAGCAAAACCCTAAAATACATAGGTTGACATCACAGCCCAATTATTTATTACACAACGCAGTTTTATTTTGAATGCAATAAACTTTGTACAAAGCATGAGAGACTCCATGCAGTCAACAAGCACATCACAGCGGAAGCAGTCTAAGGACCTGAGAATAAAACATGCTAAAAAGTCAACACGAATGTTGGTGAGTTATAGGTTTAATTGCTTGAGTCATAAACATATATAAAGATAGACCACAAGATTTCATCAAAAGTTTATCAATAGATTCTACGTAACAGAGCACTCTGGTAACTAAACTTAACGCTATAGTGATAATTACCCCATTCGTTTTAATACACGCAAACCAATGTGTCTTAAACTCAAATAACATACGTTCGTTAAAAGGCTAGCGCTCTAGCTCGGACGGGGATGTCAAGCCCTATGGATCCATATACAATTATTCGCACCCACCAGTCCATATCCTATGTACTGGCAGCTACTGAAATGTCCCGTTCTTATTGATTAAAAACGTTCCATATTAATTGATTTCGTTGCGAGGTTTTGACCTCTATATGAGACGTTTTTCAAAGACTGCATTCATTTTAAAACAAACCATAACCTTTATTTCATCAATAAAGGTTTAAAAAGCTTTACGTAGATTATCAAATAATGATAATCTAAAATATCCTGTTTACACACGACCATTACATAATGGTTTACAATACAAATATGTTACAACAAAATAAGTTTCTTGAATGCAGTTTTTACACAATATCATACAAGCATGGACTCCAAATCTCGTCCTTATTTAAGTATGCGACAGCGGAAGCTCTTAATAATCACCTGAGAATAAACATGCTTAAAACGTCAACAAAAATGTTGGTGAGTTATAGGTTTAACCTATATATATCAAATCATAATAATAGACCACAAGATTTCATATTTCAATACACATCCCATACATAGAGATAAAAATCATTCATATGGTGAACACCTGGTAACCGACAATAACAAGATGCATATATAAGAATATCCCCATCATTCCGGGACACCCTTCGGATATGATATAATTTCGAAGTACTAAAGCATCCGGTACTTTGGATGGGGTTTGTTAGGCCCAATAGATCTATCTTTAGGATTCGCGTCAATTAGGGTGTCTGTTCCCTAATTCTTAGATTACCAGACTTAATAAAAAGGGGCATATTCGATTTCGATAATTCAACCATAGAATGTAGTTTCACGTACTTGTGTCTATTTTGTAAATCATTTATAAAACCTGCATGTATTCTCATCCCAAAAATATTAGATTTTAAAAGTGGGACTATAACTCACTTTCACAGATTTTTACTTCGTCGAGAAGTAAGACTTGGCCACTGTTGATTCACGAACCTATAACAATATATACATATATATTAAAGTATGTTCAAAATATATTTACAACACTTTTAATATATTTTGATGTTTTAAGTTTATTAAGTCAGCTGTCCTCGTTAGTAACCTACAACTAGTTGTCCACAGTTAGATGTACAGAAATAAATCAATAATTATTATCTTGAATCAATCCACGACCCAGTGTATACGTATCTCAGTATTGATCACAACTCAAACTATATATATTTTGGAATCAACCTCAACCCTGTATAGCTAACTCCAACATTCACATATAGAGTGTCTATGGTTGTTCCGAAATATATATAGATGTGTCGACATGATAGGTCGAAACATTGTATACGTGTCTATGGTATCTCAAGATTACATAATATACAATACAAGTTGATTAAGTCATGGTTGGAATAGATTTGTTTCCAATTTTCACGTAGCTAAAATGATAAAAATTATCCAATCTTGTTTTACCCATAACTTCTTCATTTTAAATCCGTTTTGAATGAATCAAATTGCTATGGTTTCATATTGAACTGTATTTTATGAATCTACACAGAAAAAGTATAGGTTTATAGTCGGAAAAATAAGTTACAAGTCGTTTTTGTAAAGGTAGTCATTTCAGTCGAAAGAACGACGTCTAGATGACCATTTTAGAAAACATACTTCCACTTTGAGTTTAACCATAATTTTTGGATATAGTTTCATGTTCATAATAAAAATCATTTTCTCAGAATAACAACTTTTAAATCAAAGTTTATCATAGTTTTTAATTAACTAACCCAAAACAGCCCGCGGTGTTACTACGACGGCGTAAATCCGGTTTTACGGTGTTTTTCGTGTTTCCAGGTTTTAAATCATTAAGTTAGCATATCATATAGATATAGAACATGTGTTTAGTTAATTTTAAAAGTCAAGTTAGAAGGATTAACTTTTGTTTGCGAACAAGTTTAGAATTAACTAAACTATGTTCTAGTGATTACGAGTTTAAACCTTCGAATAAGATAGTTTTATATATATGAATCGAATGATGTTATGAACATCATTACTACCTCAAGTTTAGTAGGTAAACCTACTGGAAGTGACAAGAAATGATCTAGCTTCAAAGGATCTTGGATGGCTTGAAAGTTCTTGAAGTAGGATCATGACACAAAAACAAGTTCAAGTAAGATTTTTGCTCGAATTAAGATAGTTTATAGTTATAGAAATTGAATCAAAGTTTGAATATGAATATTACCTTGAATAAGAAAGATAACCTACTGTATATAACAAAGGTTTCTTGATCTTAGATGATTACTTGGAATGGATTAGAAAGCTTGGAAGTAAATTAGTAAACTTGAAGGGATTTTTGAAGTATTCTTGAAGTGTTCTTCCTATGATGATTATAGCTTGATTCTTGAAGTGATTTTTGATGAAGATGATGATTAACTACTGGAAAAATACGTTCATAATAGTGTGGGTGTGTTGAGAGAGAATTAGAAAGAGATTTGGAAGTGAAATGGAGTGAATGATGAGTGTTAATTGGTGAGTGGTGAGTGGGGTTAAAAGGAGTTCTAGTTAGTTGACTAGCTCATGGTAGAAGTTAAAATTGATTAGTCATACATGACATAATCAAGAGTGGAATCCCATGCTAGTTCCTATTGGTATATACCCATAGTAAGTACGTTTTGAAGCTGTGTATAATACGGGTAAGAATACGACTAGAATTCTTGATGAAAGAAAAGAATGGGAAAGTAACTGTAACCATTTTCGTTAAGTATGAGTGTTTCGATATATGTCTTGAAGTCTTCCAAAAGTATTTTAATACATCTAAATACACTACATGTATATACATTTTAACGGAGTCGTTAAGTCATCATTAGTCGTTACATGTAAGTGTTGTTTTGAAACCTTTAAGTTAACGATCTCAATTAATGTTGTTAACCCATTGTTTATTATATCTAATGAGATGTTAAATTATTATATTATCATGATATTATGATATATTAATATATCTTAATATGATATATATACATTTAAATGTCGTTACAACGATAATCGTTACATATATGTCTCGTTTAAAAATCATTAAGTTAGTAGTCTTGTTTTTACATATGTAGTTCATTGTTAATATACTTAATGATATGTTTACTTATCATAATATCATGTTAACTATATATATAACCATATATATGTCATCATATAGTTTTTACAAGTTTTAACGTTCGTGAATCACCGGTCAACTTGGGTAGTCAATTGTCTATATGAAACCTATTTCAATTAATCAAGTCTTAACAAGTTTGATTGCTTAACATGTTGGAAACGTTTAATCATGTAAATATCAATCTCAATTAATATATATAAACATGGAAAAGTTCGGGTCACTACAGTACCTACCCGTTAAATAAATTTCGTCCCGAAATTTTAAGCTGTTGAAGGTGTTGACGAATCTTCTGGAAATAGATGCGGGTATTTCTTCTTCATCTGATCTTCACGCTCCCAGGTGAACTCGGGTCCTCTACAAGCATTCCATCGAACCTTAACAATTGGTATCTTGTTTTGCTTAAGTCTTTTAACCTCACGATCCATTATTTCGACGGGTTCTTCGATGAATTGAAGTTTTTCGTTGATTTGGATTTCATCTAACGGAATAGTGAGATCTTCTTTAGCAAAACATTTCTTCAAATTCGAGACGTGGAAAGTGTTATGTACAGCCGCGAGTTGTTGAGGTAACTCTAGTCGGTAAGCTACTGGTCCGACACGATCAATAATCTTGAATGGTCCAATATACCTTGGATTTAATTTCCCTCGTTTACCAAATCGAACAACGCCTTTCCAAGGTGCAACTTTAAGCATGACCATCTCTCCAATTTCAAATTCTATATCTTTTCTTTTAATGTCAGCGTAGCTCTTTTGTCGACTTTGGGCAGTTTTCAACCGTTGTTGAATTTGGATGATCTTCTCGGTAGTTTCTTGTATAATTTCCGGACCCGTAATCTGTCTATCCCCCACTTCACTCCAACAAATCGGAGACCTGCACTTTCTACCATAAAGTGCTTCAAACGGCGCCATCTCAATGCTTGAATGGTAGCTGTTGTTGTAGGAAAATTCTGCTAACGGTAGATGTCGATCCCAACTGTTTCCGAAATCAATAACACATGCTCGTAGCATGTCTTCAAGCGTTTGTATCGTCCTTTCGCTCTGCCCATCGGTTTGTGGATGATAGGCAGTACTCATGTCTAGACGAGTTCCTAATGCTTGCTGTAATGTCTGCCAGAATCTTGAAATAAATCTGCCATCCCTATCAGAGATAATAGAGATTGGTATTCCATGTCTGGAGACGACTTCTTTCAAATACAGTCGTGCTAACTTCTCCATCTTGTCATCTTCTCTTATTGGCAGGAAGTGTGCTGATTTGGTGAGACGATCAACTATTACCCAAATAGTATCAAAACCACTTGCAGTCCTTGGCAATTTAGTGATGAAATCCATGGTAATGTTTTCCCATTTCCATTCCGGGATTTCGGGTTGTTGAAGTAGACCTGATGGTTTCTGATGCTCAGCTTTGACCTTAGAACACGTCAAACATTCTCCTACATATTTAGCAATATCGGCTTTCATACCCGGCCACCAAAAATGTTTCTTGAGATCCTTATACATCTTCCCCGTTCCAGGATGTATTGAGTATCTGGTTTTATGAGCTTCTCTAAGTACCATTTCTCTCATATCTCCAAATTTTGGTACCCAAATCCTTTCAGCCCTATACCGGGTTCCGTCTTCCCGAATATTAAGATGCTTCTCCGATCCTTTGGGTATTTCATCCTTTAAATTTCCTTCTTTTAAAACTCCTTGTTGCGCCTCCTTTATTTGAGTAGTAAGGTTATTATGAATCATTATATTCATAGATTTTACTCGAATGGGTTCTCTGTCCTTCCTGCTCAAGGCATCGGCTACCACATTTGCCTTTCCCGGGTGGTAACGAATCTCAAAGTCGTAATCATTCAATAATTCAATCCACCTACGCTGCCTCATATTCAGTTGTTTCTGATTAAATATGTGTTGAAGACTTTTGTGGTCGGTATATATAATACTTTTGACCCCATATAAGTAGTGCCTCCAAGTCTTTAATGCAAAAACAACCGCACCTAATTCCAAATCATGCGTCGTATAATTTTGTTCGTGAATCTTCAATTGTCTAGACGCATAAGCAATCACCTTCGTTCGTTGCATTAATACACAACCGAGACCTTGCTTTGATGCGTCACAATAAATCACAAAATCATCATTCCCTTCAGGCAATGACAATATAGGTGCCGTAGTTAGCTTTTTCTTCAATAACTGAAACGCTTTATCTTGTTCATCATTCCATTCAAATTTCTTCCCTTTATGCGTTAATGCAGTCAAGGGTTTTGCTATTCTGGAAAAGTCTTGGATGAACCTTCTGTAGTAACCAGCTAGTCCTAAAAACTGGCGTACGTGTTTCGGAGTTTTCGGTGTTTCCCACTTTTCAACAGTTTCTATCTTTGCTGGATCCACCTTAATACCTTCTTTGTTCACTATGTGACCGAGGAATTGAACTTCTTCCAACCAAAATGCACACTTTGAAAACTTAGCGTACAATTCTTCCTTCCTCAATACTTCTAACACCTTTCTCAAATGTTCACCGTGTTCTTGGTCATTCTTTGAGTAAATAAGTATGTCATCAATGAAAACGATGACAAACTTGTCAAGGTATGGTCCACACACTCGGTTCATAAGGTCCATGAACACAGCTGGTGCATTAGTTAAACCAAACGGCATGACCATAAACTCGTAATGACCGTAACGTGTTCTGAAAGCAGTCTTTGGAATATCATCTTCTTTCACCCGCATTTGATGATACCCGGAACGTAAGTCAATCTTTGAATAAACAGACGAGCCTTGTAGTTGATCAAATAAGTCGTCGATTCTCGGTAGTGGGTAGCGGTTCTTGATGGTAAGTTTGTTCAACTCTCGGTAGTCGATACACAACCTGAATGTACCATCTTTCTTCTTGACAAACAAAACAGGAGCTCCCCACGGTGATGTGCTTGGTCGAATGAAACCACGCTCTAAAAGTTCTTGTAATTGGCTTTGCAGTTCTTTCATCTCGCTGGGTGCAAGTCTGTAAGGAGCACGAGCTATTGGTGCAGCTCCTGGTACAAGATCTATTTGAAATTCAACGGATCGATGTGGGGGTAATCCCGGTAATTCTTTCGGAAATACATCGGGAAATTCTTTTGCAATGGGAACATCATTGATGCTCTTTTCTTCAGTTTGTACTTTCTCGACGTGTGCTAGAACAGCATAGCAACCTTTTCTTATTAGTTTTTGTGCCTTCAAATTACTAATAAGATGTAGCTTCGTGTTGCCCTTTTCTCCGTACACCATTAAGGGTTTTCCTTTTTCTCGTATAATGCGAATTGCATTTTTGTAACAGACGATCTCTGCTTTCACTTCTTTCAACCAGTCCATACCGATTATCACATCAAAACTCCCTAACTCTACTGGTATCAAATCAATCTTAAATGTTTCGCTAACCAGTTTAATTTCTCGATTCCGACATATATTATCTGCTGAAATTAATTTACCATTTGCTAATTCGAGTAAAAATTTACTATCCAAAGGCGTCAATGGACAACTTAATTTAGCACAAAAATCTCTACTCATATAGCTTCTATCCGCACCCGAATCAAATAAAACGTAAGCAGATTTATTGTCAATAAGAAACGTACCCGTAACAAGCTCCGGGTCTTCCTGTGCCTCTGCCGCATTAATATTGAAAACTCTTCCACGACCTTGTCCATTCGTGTTCTCCTGGTTCGGGCAATTTCTAATAATGTGGCCCGGTTTTCCACATTTATAACAAACTACATTGGCATAACTTGCTCCGACACTACTTGCTCCGCCATTACTCGTTCCGACACCATTTGTTCCTTTCGTTCTATTAACCCCTGGTCCGTAGACCTCACACTTCGCCGCGCTATGACCATTTCTTTTACACTTGTTGCAAAATTTGGTGCAGAACCCCGAGTGATTCTTTTCACACCTTTGGCATAGCTGCTTCTGATTGTTGTTGTTGTTGCGGTTATTATTGTTGTTAGGATGATTGTTGTAGTTGCTATTGTTGTTGTTGTTGTTGTTGGGCCGTTTGTTGTAGTTGCGATTGTTGGGATAATTGTTGCGATTATTGTTGTAATTGCTGTTGTTGCTGTATTGGCGATTCTTATCACCGTTTTCCTCCCACTTTCTTTTGACTTGCTTCACATTGGCCTCTTCAGCAGTCTGTTCTTTAATTCTTTCTTCAATCTGGTTCACTAGTTTGTGAGCCATTCTACATGCCTGTTGTATGGAGGCGGGCTCGTGTGAACTTATATCTTCTTGGATTCTTTCCGGTAATCCTTTCACAAACGCGTCGATCTTCTCTTCCTCATCTTCGAACGCTCCCGGACACAATAGGCACAATTCTGTGAATCGTCTTTCGTACGTGGTAATATCAAATCCTTGGGTTCGTAACCCTCTAAGTTCTGTCTTGAGCTTATTGACCTCGGTTCTGGGACGGTACTTCTCGTTCATCAAGTGCTTGAATGCTGACCACGGTAGTGCGTACGCATCATCTTGTCCCACTTGCTCTAGATAGGTATTCCACCATGTTAACGCAGAACCTGTGAAGGTATGCGTAGCGTACTTCACTTTGTCCTCTTCAGTACACTTACTTATGGCAAACACCGATTCAACCTTCTCGGTCCACCGTTTCAATCCGATCGGTCCTTCGGTTCCATCAAATTCCAAAGGTTTGCAGGCAGTGAATTCTTTGTAGGTGCATCCTACACGATTTCCTGTACTGCCAGATCCAAGGTTATTGTTGGTATATAGCGCAGCCTGTACTGCGGCTATGTTTGAAGCTAGAAAAGTACGGAATTCCTCTTCATTCATATTCACGGTGTGTCTAGTAGTCGGTGCCATTTCCTTCAAAATAGTCAAATGGAACAAGTTAATCATACAGAATATTAAGAGTAGTTAATAGTATTTCGTAGCATAATATGAACTCATTTATAAAAGCTTTTTCTTCATATTAGCGTTTTATAAGTTTAAATTCGGGTAGTACCTACCCGTTAAGTTCATACTTAGTAGCTAATATACAATTCAACTACTACAATTCTATATGAAAAACTGATTATAATAATATTTCGCGTTCAAACTTTTATACAATATTTTACAAACTTACAATACCGCTTATTTTACATAAAGCATGAAATATAGCACACAATAACTTTGATACAAGATAGTTGTGAAGATAATTCTAGCTAGTACACAAGTCGTTCAGCAAAGGCAATAAAGACACGTAATTCATACGTCCAGAAACAAGTCATGCATTCTAGTTTTACTAGGACTACTTCCCATCCTTGGTCTTGTGGAACATAACCGTTATGGCCGTTGATAAGACAGCGTGTTGTAACGTCGTCAAAGGGACGAGGGTTACGTAATGACCAACAGTCTCGTAATAACCTAAAAACCTCATTTCTTACCCCAATTACCGACTCCGTCACTTGAGGGAACGTTTTGTTTAATAGTTGTAGCCCGATGTTCTTGTTCTCACTTTGGTGAGAAGCGAACATTACTAACCCGTAAGCATAACATGCTTCTTTATGTTGCATGTTAGCCGCTTTTTCTAAATCACGAAGTCCTATATTTGGATATACTGAGTCAAAATAATTTCTTAACCCGTTGCGTAAAATAGCATTTGGGTTCCCCGCAATATATGCGTCAAAGTAAACACATCGTAACTTATGGATTTCCCAATGTGATATCCCCCATCTTCCGAACGAAAGCCTTTTATAAACCAAATCATTCTTGGAACGTTCTTCGAATGTCTTACAAACTGATCTCGCCTTAAATAGTTGTGCCGAGGAATTCTGACCGACTCTAGACAAGATTTCATCAATCATGTCTCCGGGTAGGTCTCTTAAAATATTGGGTTGTCTATCCATTTTGTGTTTTTATACTGTAAAATAGACAAGAGTTAGATTCATAAAAAAATACTTATTAATACAAGCAATTTTTACATATATCATAAAGCATAAGCACACTATATTACATATATTACACCACACGAATACAACTATCTTATTCCGACTCGCTTGTTTCTTCTTCTTCGGTTTTGGTTCGTTTTGCCAAGTTTCTAGGGATATATGATGTTCCCCTAATACGAGCCGTAATTTTCCACATTGGTTTAGAAAAACCTGGTGGTTTAGAGGTTCCCGGGTCATTGTTACAACTTAAGGACTTCGGGGGTTGACGATACATATAAAGTTCATCGGGGTTGGAATTAGATTTCTCTATTTTTATGCCCTTTCCCTTATTATTTTCTTTTGCCTTTTTAAATTCAGTTGGGGTAATTTCTATAACATCATCGGAATTCTCGTCGGAATCCGATTCATCAGAGAATTGGTAATCCTCCCAATATTTTGCTTCCTTGGCGGAAACACCATTGACCATAATTAACCTTGGTCGGTTGGTTGAGGATTCTCTTTTACTTAACCGTTTTATTATTTCCCCCACCGGTTCCGATTCTTCTTCCGGTTCTGATTCTTCTTCCGGTTCCGACTCTTCTTCCGGTTCCTCTTCGGGAACTTGTGAATCAGTCCACGAATCATTCCAATTTACATTTGACTCTTCATTATTATTAGGTGAGTCAATGGGACTTGTTCTAGAGGTAGACATCTATCACATAATATCAAACACGTTAAGAGATTAATATATCACATAATATGCATATGTTAAAAATATATAGTTTCCAACAAAAATGTTAAGCAATCATTTTTAAAGAAAACACGGTCGAAGTCCAGAATCACTAATGCATCCTAAAAAACTCGATAAGACACACTAATGCAAATTTTCTGGTTCTCTAAGACCAACGCTCGGATACCAACTGAAATGTCCCGTTCTTATTGATTAAAAACGTTCCATATTAATTGATTTCGTTGCGAGGTTTTGACCTCTATATGAGACGTTTTTCAAAGACTGCATTCATTTTAAAACAAACCATAACCTTTATTTCATCAATAAAGGTTTAAAAAGCTTTACGTAGATTATCAAATAATGATAATCTAAAATATCCTGTTTACACACGACCATTACATAATGGTTTACAATACAAATATGTTACAACAAAATAAGTTTCTTGAATGCAGTTTTTACACAATATCATACAAGCATGGACTCCAAATCTCGTCCTTATTTAAGTATGCGACAGCGGAAGCTCTTAATAATCACCTGAGAATAAACATGCTTAAAACGTCAACAAAAATGTTGGTGAGTTATAGGTTTAACCTATATATATCAAATCATAATAATAGACCACAAGATTTCATATTTCAATACACATCCCATACATAGAGATAAAAATCATTCATATGGTGAACACCTGGTAACCGACAATAACAAGATGCATATATAAGAATATCCCCATCATTCCGGGACACCCTTCGGATATGATATAATTTCGAAGTACTAAAGCATCCGGTACTTTGGATGGGGTTTGTTAGGCCCAATAGATCTATCTTTAGGATTCGCGTCAATTAGGGTGTCTGTTCCCTAATTCTTAGATTACCAGACTTAATAAAAAGGGGCATATTCGATTTCGATAATTCAACCATAGAATGTAGTTTCACGTACTTGTGTCTATTTTGTAAATCATTTATAAAACCTGCATGTATTCTCATCCCAAAAATATTAGATTTTAAAAGTGGGACTATAACTCACTTTCACAGATTTTTACTTCGTCGAGAAGTAAGACTTGGCCACTGTTGATTCACGAACCTATAACAATATATACATATATATTAAAGTATGTTCAAAATATATTTACAACACTTTTAATATATTTTGATGTTTTAAGTTTATTAAGTCAGCTGTCCTCGTTAGTAACCTACAACTAGTTGTCCACAGTTAGATGTACAGAAATAAATCAATAATTATTATCTTGAATCAATCCACGACCCAGTGTATACGTATCTCAGTATTGATCACAACTCAAACTATATATATTTTGGAATCAACCTCAACCCTGTATAGCTAACTCCAACATTCACATATAGAGTGTCTATGGTTGTTCCGAAATATATATAGATGTGTCGACATGATAGGTCGAAACATTGTATACGTGTCTATGGTATCTCAAGATTACATAATATACAATACAAGTTGATTAAGTCATGGTTGGAATAGATTTGTTTCCAATTTTCACGTAGCTAAAATGATAAAAATTATCCAATCTTGTTTTACCCATAACTTCTTCATTTTAAATCCGTTTTGAATGAATCAAATTGCTATGGTTTCATATTGAACTGTATTTTATGAATCTACACAGAAAAAGTATAGGTTTATAGTCGGAAAAATAAGTTACAAGTCGTTTTTGTAAAGGTAGTCATTTCAGTCGAAAGAACGACGTCTAGATGACCATTTTAGAAAACATACTTCCACTTTGAGTTTAACCATAATTTTTGGATATAGTTTCATGTTCATAATAAAAATCATTTTCTCAGAATAACAACTTTTAAATCAAAGTTTATCATAGTTTTTAATTAACTAACCCAAAACAGCCCGCGGTGTTACTACGACGGCGTAAATCCGGTTTTACGGTGTTTTTCGTGTTTCCAGGTTTTAAATCATTAAGTTAGCATATCATATAGATATAGAACATGTGTTTAGTTAATTTTAAAAGTCAAGTTAGAAGGATTAACTTTTGTTTGCGAACAAGTTTAGAATTAACTAAACTATGTTCTAGTGATTACGAGTTTAAACCTTCGAATAAGATAGTTTTATATATATGAATCGAATGATGTTATGAACATCATTACTACCTCAAGTTTAGTAGGTAAACCTACTGGAAGTGACAAGAAATGATCTAGCTTCAAAGGATCTTGGATGGCTTGAAAGTTCTTGAAGTAGGATCATGACACAAAAACAAGTTCAAGTAAGATTTTTGCTCGAATTAAGATAGTTTATAGTTATAGAAATTGAATCAAAGTTTGAATATGAATATTACCTTGAATAAGAAAGATAACCTACTGTATATAACAAAGGTTTCTTGATCTTAGATGATTACTTGGAATGGATTAGAAAGCTTGGAAGTAAATTAGTAAACTTGAAGGGATTTTTGAAGTATTCTTGAAGTGTTCTTCCTATGATGATTATAGCTTGATTCTTGAAGTGATTTTTGATGAAGATGATGATTAACTACTGGAAAAATACGTTCATAATAGTGTGGGTGTGTTGAGAGAGAATTAGAAAGAGATTTGGAAGTGAAATGGAGTGAATGATGAGTGTTAATTGGTGAGTGGTGAGTGGGGTTAAAAGGAGTTCTAGTTAGTTGACTAGCTCATGGTAGAAGTTAAAATTGATTAGTCATACATGACATAATCAAGAGTGGAATCCCATGCTAGTTCCTATTGGTATATACCCATAGTAAGTACGTTTTGAAGCTGTGTATAATACGGGTAAGAATACGACTAGAATTCTTGATGAAAGAAAAGAATGGGAAAGTAACTGTAACCATTTTCGTTAAGTATGAGTGTTTCGATATATGTCTTGAAGTCTTCCAAAAGTATTTTAATACATCTAAATACACTACATGTATATACATTTTAACGGAGTCGTTAAGTCATCATTAGTCGTTACATGTAAGTGTTGTTTTGAAACCTTTAAGTTAACGATCTCAATTAATGTTGTTAACCCATTGTTTATTATATCTAATGAGATGTTAAATTATTATATTATCATGATATTATGATATATTAATATATCTTAATATGATATATATACATTTAAATGTCGTTACAACGATAATCGTTACATATATGTCTCGTTTAAAAATCATTAAGTTAGTAGTCTTGTTTTTACATATGTAGTTCATTGTTAATATACTTAATGATATGTTTACTTATCATAATATCATGTTAACTATATATATAACCATATATATGTCATCATATAGTTTTTACAAGTTTTAACGTTCGTGAATCACCGGTCAACTTGGGTAGTCAATTGTCTATATGAAACCTATTTCAATTAATCAAGTCTTAACAAGTTTGATTGCTTAACATGTTGGAAACGTTTAATCATGTAAATATCAATCTCAATTAATATATATAAACATGGAAAAGTTCGGGTCACTACAGCTACTAGTTACAAAAGCTAAGGGATTTTCGGTTTAACTCAGTGTAGAATTTAGTATGTAGTTGTGTCTTATTGCGTTTAAAATAAATTGCATGTATTCTCAGCCCAAAAATATTTAA
Organism: Rutidosis leptorrhynchoides; assembly: GCF_046630445.1. Lineage (NCBI taxonomy): Eukaryota > Viridiplantae > Streptophyta > Magnoliopsida > Asterales > Asteraceae > Rutidosis > Rutidosis leptorrhynchoides. Next base: position 93,204,582 of record NC_092338.1, on the reverse strand, counting down.
AGTATTTAAAAAGGGAGACTATAAACTCACGGTTCAATATTGAGACTCAATATTGTAGGCAAATTACGTAGACGTAATGATGGTAGACGACTGTATGGTTGGCCTTGGATTCAAGAACAATACCCAATATTTTCTTATTTTAAAACGGTTTGAAACCCGAATTAAAAACACCCTCGTATATAGCTTATTATTATTAAACTTAAATTTAAAATTATAATTATAATATAAATATAAATTTTGAGAGAAGAAAAAAAATTAAGTAAATACTTCGTCGAGTAAACTGCCTTTTATAGGCATGTTTCCTGATTTTGGTCCCCATGCGATCGCATGGGTTTTCAGTGCTTTTGCCATGCGATCGCATGGCGTTTTGTTTGCTAGTTCGACGACATAATATTTACTGTAGCAAATAGTGTTTTTGGTCCCCATGCGATCGCATGGGTTTTCAGTGCTTTTGCCATGCGATCGCATGGCTAGGCTGAACAGCTCATTTCTGCTTGTTTTTTGTTCGTCGACATCAAATAGTGTTACTGTAGCAAATAGCGCACTGTAGCAAATAGTATTTACTGTAGCAAATAGTGTTTACTGTAGCAAATAGTGTTACTGTAGCAATAGTATTTACTGTAGCAAATAGTGTTTACTGTAGCAAATAGTGTTACTGTAGCAAATCACTGTAGCATTGTAGGAAAATACGGTTCCACTGTAGCAAATCACTGTAGCACTGTAGCAAAATAGTGTTTATTGTAGCAAATAGTATTTTACTTTAGTAAATAGTGTTTTACTTTAGCAAATAGTGTTTTACTGTAGCAAAGTCGTTTTTACAGTAGCAATTAGTGTTTTACTTATATATATGTATATTTACATAATATTAAATCATATAGAGAATTGGTTTAAATAAGTCGAAATTTTCTGGGTCATTATAAATAGTCTCAACGACATGGCCGTCATGATTTTTCTTTAGATGTTGATGCCCGTCTACCCGATTTTTAAAGTCATTGGTTAAATCTGCGAATACCCATGACCCGAAGGCAAACTCTCAAGTAAAAAACCATACATATTAACTTTTCCATGCCTATGAGTACACATGACCGCGAGTAAACTTGTGATCGGTTACTGCTAATTCTCGCCTCCTCAGCAAATGCATCAACTATTGTCCTTGACTTTCAAGACATACTTCAACAATTCGTGTTTGATAACCTATTCAATATCGCATTCGAATACGATTTTGCTTACTTAACATCATCACTATATTCACTGCATCGTTTAAAGAAGTTGTTATGATCATAATAGGAAGATTCCCCTCCAATTTCCCATTCATATGGAAACTTAAACGTTTTCAAAATATAGGTTCAGAAAAACATCTTCGTAGCGCGATCATCATCATTGGAGAATTTGGTAATAAACTCACTAAAGAAAAGAAACTACAACTAGAAACAAATTGTCCACCGATTCAGTTGACCTACTTCATCAGTTTTTAATATCAGGTCATTCAGATGAAAATTTAATTATTGATATTGTTATTAGTTTTATTTTAGCTGGCAGAGATACGATTCCCTGCCATACTACTTCTGAGTGCTTCATAATTTATCTGCCCATCACGAACACAAATACAAACAAGTCATAGGTTATTTCGTCTAATGTCATCTTACAAATATAATTTTATTACAATATAATACCTCCGATCGGGGAAAAAAAAGTTTACCTTATGATTTATATTTGTTCAAAACCAATTGTCCGTTACAGTTGTTGTAAGATTTTCTCTACTCGATTTATCCATGAAAGACGGATAATCCAACCTGATACTCTAATTGTCGCTGATACTCTAATTGTCAGTTACTCAACAATTAATTGATTTTTGTAAATGAATACCAAAAATACATATACATATACATACATTATTTTTTATTTTTTTTGAAAGGCAAGCCCCCCAAAGTTGTTACATATACATATATAGTTAATATTAAAATGCTATAATAATGATGTTATTATTAGGCTAATTCCTTTTTAAGAAAAAATCAAAAAGAAAAATAAAAAAAAATCTAAGCATGGTGGGTGATGTCATTATTCTAAATAATTTTAAATTAAAATTAAATCTTATTAATTAATTATTATTATTAAATTTTATTAATAATTATTTTTATTATTAAAATTAAATAATTTTGAATTATTTTAATTAATTATTTTAAATTGAGTACGATAAGGTATAAAAGCTAGGCATAAGGAAATCAATTCTAAATTTATATTTTAATTTACACTTTTAAAATAAAATGACAACCAATATTATCTCTTATGATTGGATGTGGATTGTTTAATATGCATTTTAGGTTTTTGAAGGAAAGTTCAGCTGACGAGTTTCATAGTCGGACTCTACAGTTCCAAGGTCATTAAATTAAATAACTTTAGCATTTACGTTCATTTAATACCTAAAACATATCATTAAACTATTTCGTTTAAACAAACTCGTGATTTCACGGGTCATTTCACTAGTATACATACATAATTAAATTATAATGGCTTATTATATTAATATTAAAATTTGAGTAAAATAGACAATTTATTAATAATCATAGTTATAATCCATACACGCTTTGAATGGCCGATCCAACACGACTTATCACACATAGGAGTAGGAGACAATCACGACGACACCAGAAGTGCTCTCTTGTGTAGTGAAATGTATAATCCATACACGCTTTGACTGGCATCATACGTGCATGACGCAAAACATTGTTCAACAACTCAACTGTGTTTGTTTTTAATTTACCCCAACGCAAACGAAAGCTGTCTCTATACAAAGTCCACTTATGAATATCAGCGTCTTCTAAATATTTCCAAGCTGCCTCACTCAATGTTTTAATTCCATGCACTGTAAGTTTGTATCTATTACTTTGCATCGTGGAACCGGCCCTCAAACACAACTTCTTCAACTCGGTGTTTCAGTTAAACTTTTTAATCATGTTACTACGAATGTGGTGCAAGCAATAACGATGATGCCAACCATATTGCTGGTTAGCCATCGCATTAAGTATACCTACATGACGATCAGATATAATACACAAATCTCTTTTACTGACATTAACATGTGTTTGGACCATTTCCAAAACCAAGCCCAACTTTCGTTCGATTCATTATCAACTACTGCAAATGCAACAGGCAGAATTTGCCCGTTGGCATTTTTGGCTACCGCTGTAAGCATCTTGCCAATGTAGTTACCCTTCAAATGAGTCCCATCAATGCAAAGTATAGAAATACATTGTTGGTACGCCCAAATGCCCAGAATACATATTTGAATGTGTGGACACCATATTCTACTTGAGGGCCAAACACCCATCGAGCAATAGTATCCAGATTGGTGTGAAGCAATTCATCGACATATGTTGGCAATTCTGCCAAGTTGCTTTGCCAAGTTCCAAACAAACGTTCAATTGCAATACGCCTTAAATTTCAAGCCTTTGCGTAAGAGATATCCACTTTCCAAACTTCTTTTACGTGAGTTTGGATGTGTTTAACCTCATACGCAATATCTTGACTAATATAAGATATAATAGCAGCAGCAATTATGCTGGAAGTTAAGCAATGATTGTTGTTACTTTGCACGCTTCCATAACAAATGTGTCCCTCAAACCATTTTGTAGTTTTCCACACATTATCCTTATTTTTCATTGTAGCAGCTACCATCCAAGGACATCGTCTATTTTGGTTTGGACCATTGTAATGAGGACAGTTTGTGTAACAAATTGCTTTATAATATTTTGGCCTGCTATCTTCAACAAATATTTCTCTCTGTCGGTCGATATTCCAATTCCTAACAGCGGATACAAGTTCTTCTTTATTTCTGAAAACCATTCGTTTTCTAATTACACCGTCGTCGTTATAACAATCCCATCTTAGCCCGTCATCCTCATCGAACACAGGTCGACCAGAATCTTCTTCAACATTAAGAAACCCGAAATGATGGTTCACGATAGGTTGGATCGGTCTCTTGATCACGTTTTGATCATCTTCAGATATATCACCTTCAACAATATAATTCTCTACGGAACCATCACTCGTTGTTAACGCACCATCGTCGGAATTTACTTCTTTATTTTGTTCTTCACCCACCTCTTCATCTTCATCTTCATCGTCATCTACAAACACACCTCCGGATTAAGACGTGGATGCGCCACCGACCCCAGTTTGTGTAACTTGAGAAGACTGAATTAAACTTTGTAACTGATCAACAAAACCGGATCCTTGTGTCGGAAAGTGTAACAGCCCAAAACACTTTACGAGAAAACACGCCATATTTTTTTTTTTTAAAAACAACCAGTCGCAGCCTGACCAAAAGCGTTGTGCTCATGGGGTTGCGCGGCGCACTTTACATCGTGAAACCAGATCAGAAATCAACAACTGGACTGACCACCAGCAAGTGGCCATTTGCGCGGCACGCAAGGCCGTGCGCGGCGCGCACTACAACTGGGAAGCCAGTTCAGTCCATTTTTTAAGCATAAAAGCCATTGTTCACCCAACCCGAGTTTCGTTAACTCCAAAACCAATCCCAACACTTTTCCAACCTTAAACAACCGGGTTTTAAATCAACAAAAGTACATTACAACATTTGGGACTCCAACGACCCATAAATACGTGAAAGTGACAATCTCGACCCGTTTTAGTTTAACACAAAACAAAGACCGAGCATGGTGATTGGGGATACACTACCCAATCCTAATAATCTAAAAGCACGTCTTCTAAAGCAACCTACGCAAGTCCACTAGTTCCCACACTTACCCGAGCCACCACCTCCACGCGAATCTATAAAAATGTATACAACGAGAGGGTAAGCTAATGCTTAGTGAGTGAGAATATATTACATCCATACATATGCATAAAATGGACACGCCACACAATTTAAAATCAAATAGTACATACAGGAGTCCGAGCATAAAGGCAAGCTAATCTAAGCATACCGTACGATCGCTATACAACAAGCTAGTAATATATCAACAATGTAAGTACATCTACAACGATATGTACAACCATCAAGATACACTCGGAGGGTGAGCTACATCACAACAATACGACAAAGTATAATTATAGCAATGCGTAAACCACCCAAGGTTAACCCCTTAACCCAATACCAAATGAAGATTAGCCGAACTACACGAGCCTTAGTAAATCCGCACCACACGCGACTACTATCTTCAATACCAACACAACATCGAGGTTGGCCGAAACTACACGAGCCTTAGTGAATCCGCACCACACGTGATCACTACCTCAATAAGATGACCGAATCTACACGCGTCATCGTGAATCTGCACCACACGTGACTCACCTCCTAAATTAAAACCCACGCCATCGGGATTATATAAATCCACATCATCGGGGTTACTCAACCGCAACTCAGATACCAAACCCACGCCGTCGGGATTATATAAATCCACATCATCGGGGTTACTCAACCGCAACTCAAATACCAAACCCACGTCATCAGGATTATATAAATCCACATCATCGGGGTTATCCAAAGCACAAGCCCATGTGATAACGTACACACAAAGTGTGCACCTCGCCAAAAGTGGTCAACCAACACGCACAACCGTGTCAATTGAACCTATTATGTGTAGTGACCCGAACTTTTCCATGTTTATATATATTAATTGAGATTGATATTTACATGATTAAATGTTTCCAACATGTTAAGCAATCAAACTTGTTAAGATTTGATTAATTGAAATATGTTTCATATAGACAATTGACCACCCAAGTTGACCGGTGATTCACGAACGTTAAAACTTGTAAAAACTATATGATGACATATATATGGATATATATATAGTTAACATGATACTATGATAAGTAAACATATCATTAAGTATATTAACAATGAACTACATATGTAAAAACAAGACTACTAACTTAATGATTTTTAAACGAGACATATATGTAACGATTATCATTGTAAAGACATTTAATGTATATATCATATTAAGAAATATTCATACATGATAATATCATGATAATATAATAATTTAAAATCTCATTTGATATTATAAACATTGGGTTAACAACATTTAACAAGATCGTTAACCTAAAGGTTTCAAAACAACACTTACATGTAACGACTAACGATGACTTAACGACTCAGTTAAAATGTATATACATGTAGTGTTTTAATATGTATTTATACACTTTTGAAAGACTTCAATACACTTATCAAAATACTTCTACTTAACAAAAATGCTTACAATTACATCCTCGTTCAGTTTCATCAACAATTCTACTCGTATGCACCCGTATTCGTACTCGTACAATACACAGCTTTTAGATGTATGTACTATTGGTATATACACTCCAATAATCAGCTCTTAGCAGCCCATGTGAGTCACCTAACACATGTGGGAACCATCATTTGGCAACTAGCATGAAATATCTCATAAAATTACAAAAATATGAGTAATCATTCATGACTTATTTACATGAAAACAAAATTACATATCCTTTATATCTAATCCATACACCAATGACCAAAAACACCTACAAACACTTTCATTCTTCAATTTTATTCATCTAATTGATCTCTCTCAAGTTCTATCTTCAAGTTCTAAGTGTTCTTCATATATTCTACAAGTTCTAGTTACATAAAATCAAGAATACTTTCAAGTTTGCTAGCTCACTTCCAATCTTGTAAGGTGATCATCCAACCTCAATAAATCTTTGTTTCTTACAGTAGGTTATCATTCTAATACAAGGTAATAATCATATTCAAACTTTGGTTCAATTTCTATAACTATAACAATCTTATTTCAAGTGATGATCTTACTTGAACTTGTTTTCGTGTCATGATTCTGCTTCAAGAACTTCGAGCCATCCAAGGATCCGTTGAAGCTAGATCCATTTTTCTATTTTCCAGTAGGTTTATCCAAGGAACTTAAGGTAGTAATGATGTTCATAACATCATTCAATTCATACATATAAAGCTATCTTATTCAAAGCTTTAAACTTGTAATCACTAGAACAAAGTTTAGTTAATTCTAAACTTGTTCGCAAACAAAAGTTAATCCTTCTAACTTGACTTTTAAAATCAACTAAACACATGTTCTATATCTATATGATATGCTAACTTAATGATTTAAAACCTGGAAACACGAAAAACACCGTAAAACCGGATTTACGCCGTCGTAGTAACACCGCGGGCTGTTTTGGGCTAGTTAATTAAAAACCATGATAAACTTTGATTTAAAAGTTGTTATTCTGAGAAAATGATTTTTATTATGAACATGAAACTATATCCAAAAATTATGGTTAAACTCAAAGTGGAAGTATGTTTTCTAAAATGGTCATCTAGACGTCGTTCTTTCGACTGAAATGACTACCTTTACAAAAATGACTTGTAACTTATTTTTCTGACTATAAACCTATACTTTTTCTGTTTAAATTCATAAAATAGAGTTCAATATGAAACCATAGAAATTTGATTCACTCAAAACGGATTTAAAATGAAGAAGTTATGGGTAAAACAAGATTGGATAATTTTTCTCATTTTAGCTACGTGAAAATTGGTAACAAATCTATTCCAACCATAACTTAATCAACTTGTATTGTATATTATGTAATCTTGAGATACCATAGACACGTATACAATGTTTCGACCTATCATGTCAACACATCTATATATATTTCGGAACAACCATAGACACTCTATATGTGAATGTTGGAGTTAGCTATACAGGGTTGAGGTTGATTCCAAAATATATATAGTTTGAGTTGTGATCAATACTGAGATACGTATACACTGGGTCGTGGATTGATTCAAGATAATATTTATCGATTTATTTCTGTACATCTAACTGTGGACAACTAGTTGTAGGTTACTAACGAGGACAGCTGACTTAATAAACTTAAAACATCAAAATATATTAAAAGTGTTGTAAATATATTTTGAACATACTTTGATATATATGTATATATTGTTATAGGTTCGTGAATCAACCAGTGGCCAAGTCTTACTTCCCGACGAAGTAAAAATCTGTGAAAGTGAGTTATAGTCCCACTTTTAAAATCTAATATTTTTGGGATGAGAATACATGCAGGTTTTATAAATGATTTACAAAATAGACACAAGTACGTGAAACTACATTCTATGGTTGAATTATCGAAATCGAATATGCCCCTTTTTATTAAGTCTGGTAATCTAAGAATTAGGGAACAGACACCCTAATTGACGCGAATCCTAAAGATAGATCTATTGGGCCTAACAAACCCCATCCAAAGTACCGGATGTTTTAGTACTTCAAAATTTATATCATATCCGAAGGGTGTCCCGGAATGATGGGGATATTCTTATATATGCATCTTGTTAATGTCGGTTACCAGGTGTTCACCATATGAATGATTTTTATCTCTATGTATGGGATGTGTATTGAAATATGAAATCTTGTGGTCTATTGTTACGATTTGATATATATAGGTTAAACCTATAACTCACCAACATTTTTATTGACGTTTAAAGCATGTTTATTCTCAGGTAAATATTAAGAGCTTCCGCTGTTGCATACTAAAATAAGGACAAGATTTGGAGTCCATGTTTGTATGATATTGTGTAAAAACTGCATTCAAGAAACTTATTTTGTTGTAACATATTTGTATTGTAAACCATTATGTAATGGTTGTGTGTAAACATGATATTTTAGATTATCATTATTTGATAATCTACGTAAAGCTTTTTAAACCTTTATTGATGAAATAAAGGTTATGGTTTGTTTTAAAATGAATGCAGTCTTTGAAAAACGTCTCATATAGAGGTCAAAACCTCGCAACGAAATCAATTAATATGGAACATTTTTAATCAATAAGAACGGGACATTTCAGTTGGTATCCGAGCGTTGGTCTTAGAGAACCAGAATTTTGCATTAGTGTGTCTTATCGAGTTTGTTAGGATGCATTAGTGAGTCTGGTCTTCGACCGTGTTTACTTGAAAAATGATTGCTTAACAAATTTTGTTGAAAACTATATATTTTTAACATGTGAATATTATGTGATATATTAATCTCTTAACGCGTTTGATATTATGTGATAGATGTCTACCTCTAGAACAAGTCCCATTGACTCTCCTAATAATAATGAAGAGTCAAATGTAAATTGGAATGATTCGTGGACTGATTCACAAGTTCCCGAAGAGGAACCGGAAGAAGAGTCGGAACCGGAAGAAGAATCGGAACCGGAAGAAGAATCGGAACCGGTGGGGGAAATAATAAAACGGTTAAGTAAAATAAAATCCTCAACCAACCGACCAAGGTTAATTATGGTCAATGGTGTTTCCGCCAAGGAAGCAAAATATTGGGAGGATTACCAATTCTCCGATGAATTGGATTCCGACGAGAATTCCGATGATGTTATAGAAATTACCCCAACTGAATTTAAAAAGGCAAAAGAAAATAATAAGGGAAAGGGCATAAAAATAGAGAAATCTAATTCCAACCCCGATGAACTTTATATGTATCGTCAACCCCCGAAGTCCTTAAGTTGTAACAATGACCCGGGAACCTCTAAACCACCAGGTTTTTCTAAACCAATGTGGAAAACGACGGTTCGTATTAGGGGAACATCATATATCCCTAGAAACTTGGCAAAACGAACCAAAACCGAAGAAGAAGAAACAAGCGAGTTGGAATAAGATAGTTGTATTCGTGTGGTGTAATATATGTAATATAGTGTGCTTATGCTTTATGATATATGTAAAAATTGCTTGTATTAATAAGTATATTTTTTTTTTGAATCTAACTCTTGTCTATTTTACAGTATAAAAACACAAAATGGATAGACAACCCAATATTTTAAGAGACCTACCCGGAGACATGATTGATGAAATCTTGTCTAGAGTCGGTCAGAATTCTTCGGCACAACTATTTAAGGCGAGATCAGTTTGTAAGACATTCGAAGAACGTTCCAAGAATGCCTTGGTTTATAAAAGGCTTTCGTTCGAAAGATGGGGGATATCACATTGGGAAATCCATAAGTTACGATGTGTTTACTTTGACGCATATATTGTGGGGAACCCAAATGCTATTTTACGCAATGGGTTAAGAAATTATTTTGACTCAATATATCCGAATATTGGACTTCGTGATTTAGAAAAAGCGGCTAACATGCAACATAAAGAAGCATGTTATGCTTACGGATTAGTAATGTTCGCTTCTCACCAAAGTGAGAACAAGAACATCGGGCTACAACTATTAAACAAAATGTTCCCACAAGTGACGGAGTCGGTAATTGGGGTAAGAAATGAGGTTTTTAGATTGTTACGAGACTGTTGGATATTACGTAACCCTCGTCCCTTTGACGACGTTACAACACGCTGTCTTATCAACGGCCATAACGGTTATGTTCCACAAGACCAAGGATGGGAAGTAATCCTAGTAAAACCAGAATGCATGACTTGTTTCTGGACGTATGAATTACGTGTCTTTATTGCCTTTGCTGAACGACTTGTGTACTAGCTAGAATTATCTTCACAACCATCTTGTATCAAATTTATTGTGTGCTATATTTCATGCTATATGTAAAATAAGCGGTATTGTAAGTTTGTAAAATATTGTGTAAAAGTTTGAACGCGAAATATTATTATAATCAGTTTTTCATATAGAATTGTAGTAGTTGAATTGTATATTAGCTACTAAGTATGAACTTAACGGGTAGGTACTACCCAAATTTAAACTTATAAAACGCTAATATGAAGAAAAAGCTTTTATAAATGAGTTCATATTATGCTACGAAATACTATTAACTACTCTTAATATTTTGTATGATTAACTTGTTCCGTTTGACTATTTTGAAGGAAATGGCACCGACTACTCGACACACCGTGAATATGAATGAAGAGGAATTCCGTACTTTTCTAGCTTCAAACATAGCCGCAGTACAGGCTGCGCTACATACCAACAATAACCTTGGATCTAGCAGTACAGGAAATCGTGTAGGATGCACCTACAAAGAATTCACTGCCTGCAAACCTTTGGAATTTGATGGAACCGAAGGGCCGATCGGATTGAAACGGTGGACCGAGAAGGTCGAATCGGTGTTTGCCATAAGTAAGTGTACTAAAGAGGACAAAGTAAAGTACGCTACGCATACCTTCACAGGTTCTGCGTTAACATGGTGGAATACCTATCTAGAGCAAGTGGGACAAGACGATGCGTACGCACTACCGTGGTCAGCATTCAAGCACTTGCTGAACGAGAAGTACCATCCCAGAACCGAGGTCAATAAGCTCAAGACAGAACTTAGAGGGTTACGAACCCAAGGATTTGATATTACCACGTACGAAAAAAGATTCACAGAATTGTGCCTATTGTGTCCGGGAGCATTCGAAGATGAGGAAGAGAAGATCGACGCGTTTGAGAAAGGATTACCGGAAAGAATCCAAGAAGATATAAGTTCACACGTGTAGCGACCCCGACAAATCGTCAAGTGACGGCGTCGACTACGTAGGTCCCATTACCTGGTCATAAGTCTTTAAAACAGACGTTTGACCCAAAATATGTCGCATCCATTCAAGTGTAAAGATTGTTTCAAAGTTTACAAAGATAATTGACCACAAGTTAAGTTACAACTTTATAAGTACAAATGAAAACTATGCGACACAGTTTAAATAAGTTCAAAAGATGCTCCAAAATGCATATATACTCGACATCCAAGCAAGTATCAAAAGAGTGCGGAAGCATGTATCACTAAGCATTCAAAACCTGAGAAAACATAGAAGAATCTGTCAACGAAAACGTTGGTGAAATCATAGGTTTAGTAAGTATTAAACGTTGTTTTTGAACCACAAAATCCCGAAAAATCGTCAAGTGACGGCGTCGACTACGTAGGTCCCATTACCTGGTCATAAGTCTTTAAAACAGACGTTTGACCCAAAATATGTCGCATCCATTCAAGTGTAAAGATTGTTTCAAAGTTTACAAAGATAATTGACCACAAGTTAAGTTACAACGTTATAAGTACAAATGAAAACTATGCGACACAGTTTAAATAAGTTCAAAAGATGCTCCAAAATGCATATATACTCGACATCCAAGCAAGTATCAAAAGAGTGCGGAAGCATGTATCACTAAGCATTCAAAACCTGAGAAAACATAGAAGAATCTGTCAACGAAAACGTTGGTGAAATCATAGGTTTAGTAAGTATTAAACGTTGTTTTTGAACCACAAGATTTTGTATTTCCATAAAGTAGATTATCCAAATCATTTGCATTCCAAAAGTGTTGTTATACGCGAGCACTCAATTATCAAAACTTAACCAACGTTACCCCATCACACAGTGCTAGAACCCACACTAAAACACAAAAATATATTTCATCCGCATAACGGTAGCGAACCGTCCGAATGAGGGTTTGTTAAACCCGTATGGCCACACAATATAAGTTCTCGCTTACACCCTGCAAGTGTAACTAATGATAATCGATTGAGGCATTTTTGTTCTAACTCGCACGTGGAATGTTTGTTTTCACACTTGTGTTCAAAACATAAAAGTAAGTAGTACAAGATGTAACAAAGTATATGTTTTCTCAGCCCACGATTTAAAAGTATAAAAGTTGTTGAAAAGGTGGGACTATGATCTCACCTTGAGCGCAAGAGTTAATAAAGTACTTCAACAAGTAGACGCGTGCAAAGACAAAGCTAGTCTTGACCTAATCATATAGGTTGTATCAATAACGGTAAACACAAACGGTCAAAGATGTTCAATTAGTCCTATGGCTCGTTACGACTCGATTAATATAGCATGTGAATCAATTTGTCAAGTTTCATGCACGATACAAGTAGTTAAGTATGTTAGAACGATTGTATAATCGTTTGGTTAAGTTTGACTAAAAGTCAAACTTGGTCAAAGTCAAAGTCAACGGGGTCGGGTCGGGTATCCGACAATTTTCCCAAGACGAGAAGTCATATAAGAGCCTAATAGTCAAGTTTCATGTTAAACGGAGTTTTAGTTAAGCGGAAACATTTTTGTGACATTTAAAAACAAAAGAGAGTGGCCTGGGGCTTTTGCGCGGCACGCACTGGGTTGCGCGGCGCGCACCCAAGTGCAATTTCTGGTCAGAACTCAACCAAGAAGGCAAACATCTGGGATCTCTGATTCTGCGCGGCGCGCGGGTAAATGCGCGGCGCGCAATACCTGGGAATCATGCAGTTTGCAGAAAAATGGTCCAAGTCACGAACCAAAATACAATATAACACATTTCATGCACCGAAAACACTTAAAACGCATAACCTATATCATTAGAAAGGTAATTTGACAAGGAAAACAACTAAGCACATTTCATCAAGCAATTCATCACTAACAACAACCAAAAACCGCATTAAACGTTCATAATCAAAGTTTCAAGTTCATCAATTGCATTTTGAGTTTCGGGAAACCAATTCACACATATGATATGCCGTTTTGAAGGTAATGAAGCACACATTACTACTAAACACTAACAATTAATATTCCATGACATTCAAGCATCCAAAAATTCATGTCAAGAACTATCAAACCCTAGTCAAACATCTCAAAATCAATAATCATGTTTTTGAAGTTTTCTTAATCAACCTACACATCAATTTGAAGCTAATGATGCTAGTAACACATTTAATACATGAACTTTAACAATTAAACAACTTTTAATCATCCAAAATCAAAGATTAAGCAAGCAATTTTCATATTCAAGCTAGTTACACCAAAAACAACAAATCGAGCATACAATTTACATACACAACATCACAATGAGCCATAGACACTAATTAACACACTTTTAAGTCAAGAGCATGAATTTAAAGAAATCTAGTGATTTAGAAATGTTACCCAAATGTGATGAAATTGGTACCAAATCGAAGAGGATGAAGAGAGGATCACGAATATATAATTTGTTTTGATGTTTGATTGCTTGAATGGAAATAGATGATGAATTTATTGAATGGGTGTTTTGAGTTCAAAAATGGTGGAGAGAAAAGAAAGAAGAAAGTGGGAGGTGAAATGAGTGGATAAGAGGAGGTATTGACCATTTGACCTAGTCAAATGTTTGGCACCTTGGCGAAACTAGTCCCTCAAGTTTGTTGTCGGGTGCGGGAATTAACCAAACGAAATATTTTAAAACGTTAGAGTAAACGAGTGATGTTTTAATTAAATAACGAGAATATTATGAACGTTCGTCAACGGAGTCGACGAATTTAAATACGAAAGATATTATTATATAAAAAAAACGGTGTTAAAAATAAATTTAACGGAAAAACGCAGGATGTTACATTATCCACACCTCAAAAGAAATTTCGTCCCGAAATTTAGTTGGAAGTAATAGTCGATGTCTCTTGCTCGAGACCTTTCGTTGTCAATGCTATAAGTAAGTGAGGATACGTCCTTGGACATTTTCACGATTTTGGATAGTCGGGATTTTACGTTGTATTAAGGTTTGGTTTTTACGATCCCCGGTTTCAACTGGTTTTCCTATGACGAGTAGTTTGTCATCGATAGTTGATGTACCTAGAAGGATTGCACGTTCCTGTTCCGCAGGACACGTTTCTAAGTTTGTTACACGAAATGTAGGGTAAACGGAAACTTAATTGAGTCGGAAGTTCTAAACGGTAGGAAGCGGTTCTAATACGCCCCAAGGTTTCAAAAGGTTCAATAATGCGGGTATAGCCCTTCCAAGGTGCGGTTTCTCAAAATTACGCGGTTACACACTGGGTTTGGTGAGGTTTTCATCTAAGTTTGGTATAACTCTTCTGGCGACAATGGGTTGTCTCGAGCCCTTCTCGGACTTGGATTATCTCAATTGTTGTTTCTTGGATGAGTTAAGATTCGGTGTTTTGTTTGCCACATGCTTTGGTCCAACGAATAGGGGTATGACATTAGCGGTCATATAGGGTTTCGGAAAGTGCGTGTGAACACACGAGTGGTAACTACTGTTGTAAGAGTGATCTACTAAAGGTGACAATACGAGTTTGTGACATGTCTTTCCAAGACGTAAATCGTTCGTTTGCTCGGTTCGTCGGTTTGTGGGTGGTATGCGGTACTCATGTCTAAGCGGGTCTCCAAGGCTTCTTGTAAAACTAGAAGTGAAACGAGTATTTCGATACGGGATAATTGACAAGGATACACCGTGTTGGAATAGAATCTCTTAAGATATGTTTGAACAAGTCAGTTAGGGTTCGAAAAATGTTCGTTAGGACTATTCACCCTCGTGGCGAATACTTATGTAATATGAGGAGTTTCTCTATCCATGGAGAAATGTTACAAGGAGTTTCTTTAAACGGAAATGCGAACGGTAAAGATAGTAGTGAAATGAGGACTTAGAATAGGATGAGTTTACATCTCGAGGTTGCCATAACGTGCCTCTAGTTGTCAAAAGTTGAAGTCTGAAAGAGAAACGAGGTAGTACACGTAGTTGTATAGTTCGGGGTTGAATAATAGTTGACCGATTATCAGAAACACAAGGGCGTTAAGTCAAAGAAGAGTGAAGTATCGTTGGATTGTGTGCTATCTTAAATTCCAGTAATATCAGACGGTGACGGTGAAATAACAGAGGTATGTAGTGTGGTACGTGATGACGAGAAGATTGATCGGATCCACAATTTAGTATTCGAATTCTTCGTGTAAAATAACGAATTTTAGTTATGTTGATTTTTGAGTCGAGAGAGTATGCCCTTCGGCGTTCAAATAGAAATATTTCCATGTTCGAGTTCCATCTGTTGCTATACGATTTTAACTAGAAATGTTGGTGTGAAGAATCACGCTCAAGGTTCGAACACGGAGAGGTTTAGAGTTTTCCTGAGTGAGTTAACGAGTTTAAAAGTCGTGTGACACCGTGTGATACCATTCTGTAACACCCCAGCTTAACATGACCACAATATTGTCCGCTTTGCCCGCAGGCGCACGGCTTTTTCTTGGCGATAACACACGAGAAAAGTCAGAAATGAATCTTCGGTAACAACCGGTGAGATCTAATATTTTTACGAATATAAGTCTGAGTTGGGAGAGTTTCCTGATTACATGTGGCTTGATTTCGAGATTGATTGTAATGCCTTGACCATTAACATCATGGTCTAGAAAATTGGACTTCGTTCAACAGAAATTCTCACTCGGAGAATTTGGTATAGAGTTGCTCTTTTCTCAAAAGTTCGAGCTTAAGATGGTGATGTTGTTCGTTTTCCTTCTTTACTTGAATAAGTTAAGATGTCATCTATAAATACGATAACAGATTAGTCTATATGAATTTGCATACGCGGTTCAAGAGGTTTATGGATACGGGCGAGCCCTAAATAAATCAAACGGTACTAAGAGAGATTTACAACTAACGTTGCGAGTTCGGAAAGTGGCTTAGGAGACATCGTCTCACTTAACCCCCAATTGATGATAACCGGAACGGAGGTCGATTTGGAACATACGGGATTCGTGCAAATAATCATGAGGTCATGGATGCGAGGGAGAGGGTATCGGTTTCCAACCGAAAATTTCTTAGTTCACAATAATCTATACATAAATGTAGGGCAACAATTTCTCCTTAATGAATAGGTTTTGAGTTCCTTAGTTCTATTGGTGTCGAGTTCAATTTCTTAACGTATATCCTCCGATAATATTTATAGGCACACAATATTTTCCGTTGGTCACTTAAATTGCCTAAGTAGTGTCTAGGGGAAAAAGGTGAAGTGCAAAGAGTATGAGTCAGAGCCTTGATTATAAAACGTCTAACGGTAACCGAATCGAATAAACATGAAACGTGAGAATTTCGAGAAGAAACATACCCGTGACTAGTCCATCGGCGTCTCGGGCATCCTAGGCGTTGATGTTGAAAGTTTATCGGCGCGCGTTGGTTTTTGCTTTATTCTTTGGGCATTCATTCCTAAAATGACCCGATTGGCCACATTTGTAGCAAATACTCGGCTTTGGTGCATCGGGCCCCTTTTGAGTGACGGGGGCGGTACTTCCACAATACTTGGCAATATGACCACTACCTTGGCACCGATGGCAAATTAGCTTGCCACATTCACCAAAATGATGCTTGTGGCATTTGTTGCAAAAAGGTCGTGTCCCGGCATAACTTTTCTTGCCGACGGGGGTGAGAGGTTCCTTGGCAAAGTTGTTGTTGTAGTTGCTCGATTGGGGGGCTTCCCATTTTCTTTTGTTGTCAACCGACTCATCCTCGGCTTTAGGTGCCGGCACTTCAATCTCGTCTACCGTTTCGATCAATTGACGGGCCATATTCAGGGCCTATTGGTGATTACTGGGTTTGGATGACATTACTCCTTGTTTGATGCTCTTGGGAAGACCATCCATGTAAAGTTCAACCCTTAGAGGTTCGGGGGTCACGAGGTTTGGGCACATCAAGGATAGCTCAGAAAATCGTTGGTTATATGCCTTTAGGTCATTCCCGACCGCTTTTAAAGTTCTTAGTTCGTGTTCGAGCTTACGGGTCTCTTCGCGCGGGAAGTATTCGGTGATCATCTTTTTCTTTAAGTCGGCCCATGAGAGAGTGTGAGCTTCATCGATACCCACCGACAGCACATACGTATTCCACCATGTGAGGGCGATACCGGCGAAAGTGTGGGTGGAATATTTGACTTTGTCTTGGTCCCGACAACCGCTTATGCTAAAAACGGCTTCTGTTTGCTCAAACCATCGAGTGAGCACAACCGGTCCTCCGGTCCCATCGAAGGTGTGAGGTTTGCACCCCATGAAAGTTTTGTAGGAGCAACCCTCGTTTGAATTACCGGCTCCAGGGTTGTTGTGGTTGTGGTTGTTATTGATGTCGGAGGAGATACTAGCCATGGCCGCACCTATGGCGGTGGCTATCATGCGTTGAAAAGCTTGTTCGGAAGTTTCATTACGTGGCCCGCGACGGGGAGGCATTGTTCCTTCAAGACACAAGAATATCGTTGATTAGTATTCTCAATAATACTAATCATGATAGGGAATGATGATGTAGAGAAAATTTTCCTTGACTCGCCTTAAATTCTTTATGTCATAATGTCGGAATGTCCATATGAATCACCGTAATATAATCCCGGAAATTATATTACCCTGATTCTCATGTGCATTTAACATTACCTCATAAAGTCAAGGTGGCGCGTCAACAAAATTTATCAACGTAAGATCAAGATCGAATACGAGTTAGATATGATAGAAGAGTTCGAGTATAGATGCACAAATAGTCAAGTAATTCCTACTTCAGTCTATATGCCGGTTGTAGTCTAGATTCACCTATGTACCCTATGACTCGGGGTGGACACAAATGAACTCTAAATCCCTACAACCAAAGCTCTGATACCACTTGTAGCGACCCCGACAAATCGTCAAGTGACGGCGTCGACTACGTAGGTCCCATTACCTGGTCATAAGTCTTTAAAACAGACGTTTGACCCAAAATATGTCGCATCCATTCAAGTGTAAAGATTGTTTCAAAGTTTACAAAGATAATTGACCACAAGTTAAGTTACAACGTTATAAGTACAAATGAAAACTATGCGACACAGTTTAAATAAGTTCAAAAGATGCTCCAAAATGCATATATACTCGACATCCAAGCAAGTATCAAAAGAGTGCGGAAGCATGTATCACTAAGCATTCAAAACCTGAGAAAACATAGAAGAATCTGTCAACGAAAACGTTGGTGAAATCATAGGTTTAGTAAGTATTAAACGTTGTTTTTGAACCACAAGATTTTGTATTTCCATAACGTAGATTATCCAAATCATTTGCATTCCAAAAGTGTTGTTATACGCGAGCACTCAATTATCAAAACTTAACCAACGTTACCCCATCACACAGTGCTAGAACCCACACTAAAACACAAAAATATATTTCATCCGCATAACGGTAGCGAACCGTCCGAATGAGGGTTTGTTAAACCCGTATGGCCACACAATATAAGTTCTCGCTTACACCCTGCAAGTGTAACTAATGATAATCGAATTGAGGCATTTTTGTTCTAACTCGCACGTGGAATGTTTGTTTTCACACTTGTGTTCAAAACATAAAAGTAAGTAGTACAAGATGTAACAAAGTATATGTTTTCTCAGCCCACGATTTAAAAGTATAAAAGTTGTTGAAAAGGTGGGACTATGATCTCACCTTGAGCGCAAGAGTTAATAAAGTACTTCAACAAGTAGACGCGTGCAAAGACAAAGCTAGTCTTGACCTAATCATATAGGTTGTATCAATAACGGTAAACACAAACGGTCAAAGATGTTCAATTAGTCCTATGGCTCGTTACGACTCGATTAATATAGCATGTGAATCAATTTGTCAAGTTTCATGCACGATACAAGTAGTTAAGTATGTTAGAACGATTGTATAATCGTTTGGTTAAGTTTGACTAAAAGTCAAACTTGGTCAAAGTCAAAGTCAACGGGGTCGGGTCGGGTATCCGACAATTTTCCCAAGACGAGAAGTCATATAAGAGCCTAATAGTCAAGTTTCATGTTAAACGGAGTTTTAGTTAAGCGGAAACATTTTTGTGACATTTAAAAACAAAAGAGAGTGGCCTGGGGCTTTTGCGCGGCGCGCACTGGGTTGCGCGGCGCGCACCCAAGTGCAATTTCTGGTCAGAACTCAACCAAGAAGGCAAACATCTGGGATCTCTGATTCTGCGCGGCGCGCGGGTAAATGCGCGGCGCGCAATACCTGGGAATCATGCAGTTTGCAGAAAAATGGTCCAAGTCACGAACCAAAATACAATATAACACATTTCATGCACCGAAAACACTTAAAACGCATAACCTATATCATTAGAAAGGTAATTTGACAAGGAAAACAACTAAGCACATTTCATCAAGCAATTCATCACTAACAACAACCAAAAACCGCATTAAACGTTCATAATCAAAGTTTCAAGTTCATCAATTGCATTTTGAGTTTCGGGAAACCAATTCACACATATGATATGCCGTTTTGAAGGTAATGAAGCACACATTACTACTAAACACTAACAATTAATATTCCATGACATTCAAGCATCCAAAAATTCATGTCAAGAACTATCAAACCCTAGTCAAACATCTCAAAATCAATAATCATGTTTTTGAAGTTTTCTTAATCAACCTACACATCAATTTGAAGCTAATGATGCTAGTAACACATTTAATACATGAACTTTAACAATTAAACAACTTTTAATCATCCAAAATCAAAGATTAAGCAAGCAATTTTCATATTCAAGCTAGTTACACCAAAAACAACAAATCGAGCATACAATTTACATACACAACATCACAATGAGCCATAGACACTAATTAACACACTTTTAAGTCAAGAGCATGAATTTAAAGAAATCTAGTGATTTAGAAATGTTACCCAAATGTGATGAAATTGGTACCAAATCGAAGAGGATGAAGAGAGGATCACGAATATATAATTTGTTTTGATGTTTGATTGCTTGAATGGAAATAGATGATGAATTTAGTGAATGGGTGTTTTGAGTTCAAAAATGGTGGAGAGAAAAGAAAGAAGAAAGTGGGAGGTGAAATGAGTGGATAAGAGGAGGTGTTGACCATTTGACCTAGTCAAATGTTTGGCACCTTGGCGAAACTAGTCCCTCAAGTTTGTTGTCGGGTGCGGGAATTAACCAAACGAAATATTTTAAAACATTAGAGTAAACGAGTGATGTTTTAATTAAATAACGAGAATATTATGAACGTTCGTCAACGGAGTCGACGAATTTAAATACGAAAGATATTATTATATAAAAAAAACGGTGTTAAAAATAAATTTAACGGAAAAACGCAGGATGTTACAACACGAGCCCTGATAATGCTAAAAACGAACATATATTTCATAGCATTATTCCTCAAGAAAGACAAGCTTTTAGTTGCAATTGTTCTATTTACAAGTGATATTCGTTTAAATAATAAAAGGTGAAGACAAAAGACAGATTCGACGAATTGAAGACGCAAACGACCAAAAAGCTCAAAAGTACAAAAGACAATCGAAAAGGTTCCAATTATTGATAAGAAACGTCTCAAAATTACAAGAGTACAAGATTCAAAACGCAAAGTACAAAATATAAAATTGTACGCGAGGACGTTCGAAAATCCGGAACCGGGACCAGAGTCAACTCTTAACGCTCGACGCAACGGACTAAAAATTACAAGTTAACTATGTATATAAATATAATATAATATATAATTAATTATATTAATTATATATATATTATATATATATATTAAAAACCGTCGGCAGAGAAAACTCCAAGGGTGTGAGCTGTAAATATATCTCCGCGACTCGCGGAGTTTGAAGGGCATTTTGCCGCGAGTCGCGGAGCCCCAAAAATCAAGTCTGGCTATAAAGCAAACCGAATTCTGATCAAATTTCATATCTTTTTTTCTTCTCATTCATACGAGTGATATATATATATATATTTATAATTTATATTTTAATTTTAATTTTAATTCTAATAATAAGGGTATGTTAGCGAATGTTGTAAGGGTGTAAGTCGAAATTCTGTCCGTGTAACGCTACGCTATTTTTAATCATTGTAAGTTATGTTCAACCTTTTTACATTAATGTCTCGTAGCTAAGTTATTATTATGCTTATTTAAAACGAAGTAATCATGATGTTGGGCTAATTACTAAAATTGGGTAATTGGGCTTTGTACCATAATTGGGGTTTGGACAAAAGAACGACACTTGTGGAAATTAGACTATGGGCTAATAATGGGCTTTATATTTGTTTAACTAAATGAAAGTTTGTTAATGTTAATATAAAGATTTACAATTGGGCGTCCCTATAAATTACCATATACACTCGATCGGACACGATGGGCGGGGTATTTATATGTACGAATAATCGTTCATTTAACCGGACACGGGAATGGATTAATAGCCACTAGAATAATTAAAACAGGGGTGAAATTACATTCAAGGGTAATTGGTGTAATTGTTAACAAAGTAGTAAAACCTTGGTTTACACGCAGTCGATAACCTGGTGTATTCATTAAACAAAGTATTAAAACCTTGTTACAATTCGAATCCCCAATTAGTTGGAATATTTATCTTCGGGTATAATAATAATTTGACAAGGACACTTGCAATTTATATTTATGACTGATGGACTGTTATGGACAAAAACCAGACGGACATATTGAATAATCCAGGACAAAGGACAATTAACCCATGGGCATAAAACTAAAATCAACACGTCAAACATCATGATTACGGAAGTTTAAATAAGCATAATTCTTTTATTTCATATTTAATTTCCTTTATTTTATATTTAATTGCACTTCTAATTATCGCACTTTTATTTATTGTTATTTAATCGCACTTTTAATTATCGTACTTTTTAATTATCGCAAGTTTATTTTATCGCACTTTTATTATTCGCAATTTCATTATCGTTATTTACTTTACGCTTTAATTTAAGTCTTGTATTTATTTTATATTTTACATTAGGTTTTAACTGCGACTAAAGTCTTAAAATCGACAAACCGGTCATTAAACGGTAAAAACCCCCCTTTATAATAATAATATTACTTATATATATATTTGTATTTTTATAAAAGTAAACTAATATAGCGTTGAGCTTTGTTTAAAGTTTTCCCTGTGGAACGAACCGGACTTACTAAAAACTACACTACTGTACGATTAGGTACACTGCCTATAAGTGTTGTAGCAAGGTTTAAGTATATCCATTCTATAATTAAATAAATATCTTGTGTAAAATTGTATCGTATTTAATAGTGTTTTCCTAGTAAAATAATAACTATTTTATATACACCTCGCTTCGCATCAAGTTATTTTTGGCGCCGCTGCCGGGGAAAAAACAATTAAAAGCCGGAAGCGCAACGCTAATATAAAAAAAAAAAAAGATTTTTTTTTGTCTACTTTTATTATTATTCGTTTTGTAAAAATACGTTTTAAATATTCGAAAAATATAAAAAAAAAAATAAAGAAAAACGCGTAAAAACACAAAGCTGTCAACTGAATTACTGAACCCCGCGACTCGCGGGGTTTTCTTCTTTAATTGCCGCGACTCGCGGAGGGTTTCTGACAGGCGACAGGAAGCCCTAAACCTGCATTAATTACGGGTTATTTTAATTAATTATTATTATTATTATTACCTAATTATTATTATTATTATTATTAGTTTTAGTTTTAGTTTTATTTTTACTTTTTATTTAATTTGTTGTATTTAGTTTTAATTAGTTTTTATTAAATTGTAAAATTAGTAGTTTTATTAAATAAATAAAAAAAAAATATTTTTATAAAAATTGTACTTTTTACAACTTTTTGTATATTTTTATATTTTGTACCTTTTTAATCGTTGTAGCGTAATATTTGTATTTTTTAGCTCATATTTAATTTTAAACTTAGTTTTTGCTATAGTTATTTTTACTCCTAGATTTTTAGGCTTTGCCGTAGAATTCCTTAAGTGCTTTTTCTTTAGACTAAGATTTAGGTGCTTTAGAATTTTGCGACGCCCTTTTTAAGTTTTAGTTTCTTTTTAAGTTATTTCCATTTGGGATTTAGTTTTTCCTGTAAGCTTTAATATTTTTAGACCTTTTACTATGTACCAATTATCATTCCAATTAGTAATATCAATTTGCGATTATAATTTTAAGTTAGTTGTAGTAATAAGGTTAAATTAGTTAAGTATTTTTAAGTTTTTATAAGTTTCTTTTATTTTTCCGTCACCTTTTATTTTTCAACCATTTTTCTTTTTCGACCTTTTGCGACGAACTCTTTGTCTTTCTTATTTCTCGCCATTCTAGTTTTTAGGACTTAGAATTTTATTCTACTTCTTATCTAAATTTCTTAAAATTACGAAAATTTATTTTGAGTAGTTAAATTGATAGACATCAAAATTTTCTGGTTCGTAGTAATAGTTGGATTTGTACGTGGACCGGGTTATTGGAGCCAAACAGTCCTCAATTATATTGAGACCAAACGAATCCTGCCCCTCTGCTGCATCTTTTGGCTATTCGAAACGTGGGCAAAATCAGAAAAGTCTATTGATTGGATAACTTATTATAATTTTTCTTTCTTTTTAAAAAACTAATAGGATATTCTGTGAATGCACCGAGCAAGACGTTCATCACCTTTTGTACGTTCACCACCTGTAACTCGATCAAGACATCGTTTAACAAATATAACCGCCGTTGATTTTTCTTTAGAATCGTCATCCAGTCGACCAAGTACTTCAGTTCAAATTTCCGATAATCCATTTTTTGAACCCAACCTCACAATTGAGAATCCAGAGAATATTCAGGAACGGTTCGTAGATCCTGAACCATTAAACTTTCCTCCGGAACCACCAATCATTCAAACAGAGATTGTTGAGGAACGAACCATTAAATCAGAATCATCTAGTGATACCGAGTCAACAAATTCAATTATGGAGAATCTGGAACCTTTAAGTATGGAAGACCGAATGAGAGCTAAACGCACTGGCCAAGGTCACGCAATTACTCATCCAGACATTAATGCGCCAGATTATGAAATCAAAGGACAAATTTTACACATGGTGACTAATCAATGCCAATTTAGTGGTGCGCCGAAGGAAGATCCAAATGAACATCTACGTACCTTTAATAGGATCTGCACACTATTTAAAATCCGAGAAGTGGAGGATGAACAGATATATCTCATGTTATTTCCCTGGACTTTAAAGGGAGAAGCCAAAGATTGGTTGGAATCGTTACCTGAAGGGGCGATTGATACATGGGACGTTTTAATTGACAAATTTCTTAAACAATTCTTTCCTGCATCTAAAGCCGTAAGACTTCAAGCAGAAATTGTTACGTTCACACAGAAACCAAATGAAACTCTATATGAGGCGTGGATAAGATATGGAAAGTTGTTAAGAGGATGTCCGCAACATGGTTTAGACACCTGTCAAATAGTACAAATATTCTACCAAGGATGCGACATCACTACAAGGAAAGACATAGATATAGCAGCTGGTGGTTCTATTATGAAGAAAACCGAAACTGATGCTTACAAAATTATTGATAACACTGCTTCCCACTCACATGAGTGGCACCAAGAAAAAGATATCATTAGATCATCTAAAGCAGCTAGAGCCGATTCTAGCCATGACTTAGATTCCATTTCAGCAAAGATAGATGCTTTCGAGAGACGAATGGAAAAGATGACTAAGGATATTCACTCAATACGAATTAGTTGTGAGCAGTGTGGAGGACCACATTTGACAAAAGATTGTCTCAGTATTGAATTAACAATGGAACAAAGAGAGAATATTTCATACATAAACCAAAGGCCTGGAAATAATTATCAGAATAATTATCAACCGCCAAGACCGATTTACAATCAAAACCAGAATTATAACCGAAATATTCCATACAACAACCAACAAGGTCCTAGCAATCAACAAGTATCCAATAATACTTACAATCAGCAAAGACCGAATTTTCAAAACAAACCACCACAACAAACCGATGATAAAAAGCCGAATTTAGAAGATATGATGACGAAGCTAGTTGAAACTCAAACGCAGTTTTTCACATCTCAAAAACAAACCAATGAACAAAATGCTCAAGCATTTAGAAATCAACAAGCTTCTATTCAAAATTTGGAACAAGAAGTAAGTAACCTAGCAAGGTTAATAGGTGAAAGAAAACCGGGAAGTTTACCTAGCGATACAAATGCTAACCCCAAGAATGAAACAGCTAAAGCTATTACCACAAGAAGTGGTACAACACTTAAACCACCTGTAACTTCTGATGAAACTATTCCTACTCCACAAGAACCACAACCTGATCAAGATAAGGAAAAAGAACCGGTAGTTGAAAAGGTTAATGAAGATAACACAGTTAAGGATAAACCTTATGTAAAACCATACCAACCACCACTTCCTTATCCGAGTAAAATGAAGAAAGAGAAACTTGAAGCCGAGCAATCCAAATTCTTGGATATGTTTAAACAGATAAATGTAAATCTTCCTTTCATTGATGTGATTTCAGGAATGCCAAGATATGCTAAATTCTTGAAAGATCTAATCACGAATAGAAAGAAAATGGAAGAACTCTCGGCTGTCACTATGAATGCTAATTGTTCAGCAGTGCTGTTGAATAAGATACCAGAAAAATTATCTGATCCAGGAAGTTTCACAATTCCATGTTTTCTGGGTAGTCTTAGTTCAATAGAAGCATTAGCAGACTTAGGTGCTAGTATAAATCTAATGCCGTATTCACTATACGCTAAACTAGACCTTGGAGAATTGAAACCAACCAGAATAAGCATACAACTAGCCGATAGATCAATAAAATATCCTAGAGGGATAATGGAGAACATGCTAGTTAAAGTTGGTACTTTAGTATTTCCAGTAGATTTTGTTGTTTTGGACATGGAAGAAGATTCTCAAGTTCCTCTCATATTAGGAAGACCATTCTTAAACACGGCTAAAGCAATGATAGACGTGTTCGGTAAGAAACTGACCCTAAGTATAGAGGATGAGAGTGTTACCTTTTCAGTTGATAGAGCAATGCAACAACCACAATCTGCAGATGATACATGTTATTATCTTCAAACTATAGATGCACATGCAGAATTATTAGAAGAATTTCCAGAATTACAAGGAACAGGAGAATGTTCTTTAGGAGAAGGTAATGAACCAATTGATGAAGCTGAAATGTTAGCTACACTTATAGCTAATGGATATGAACCAACAACAGAAGAAATTCAAATGCTAAAAGAAGAAGACAGATATCGATATAAATCATCGATAGAAGAACCTCCGAAATTAGAATTAAAGCCACTTCCAAACCATTTGGAATACGCTTATTTACATGGTGAATCTGAATTACCTGTAATAATATCGTCTTCTCTTACTGAAAATGAGAAATCACAACTCATTTCTGTGTTGAAAGCTCATAAACCAGCCATTGCATGGAAGATTCATGATATTAAAGGAATAAGTCCTTCGTATTGCACACATAAAATCCTTATGGAAGAAGGTCATAAAACGTATGTGCAACGCCAACGAAGACTAAATCCTAATATGCAAGATGTAGTAAAAAAAGAGATTATTAAACTGCTAGATGCAGGTTTAATATATCCAATCTCTGATAGTCCATGGGTAAGCCCAGTTCAATGCGTGCCTAAGAAGTGTGGCATGACTGTCATCACAAATGAGAAAAATGAGCTTATTCCTACTAGGACTGTAACAGGATGGCGTGTATGTATTGATTATAGAAAATTAAATGACGCCACCAGAAAAGATCATTTTCCCTTACCTTTCATAGATCAAATGTTGGAAAGATTAGCCGGAAATAGTTACTATTGTTTTCTAGATGGATTTTCCGGATATTTTCAAATTCCAATAGCACCCGAAGATCAAGAGAAAACCACATTCACGTGCCCTTATGGTACTTTTGCTTACAAACGCATGCCATTTGGACTTTGCAACGCCCCTGCAACCTTTCAAAGGTGTATGATGGCGATTTTTCATGACATGATAGAAGAATGCATGGAAGTATTCATGGATGACTTTTCAGTCTTCGGTGATACATTTAAATCATGTCTAGTTAATCTGGAACGAATGCTAATTAGATGCGAAAAATCAAATCTAGTACTTAATTGGGAGAAATGCCATTTCATGGTTAAAGAAGGCATCGTTCTTGGACATAAAATTTCAAAAGAAGGAATTGAAGTGGATAGAGCTAAAGTAGATGTAATTGCTAAACTTCCACATCCCACCAATGTTAAAGGAGTTAGGAGTTTTCTAGGGCATGCCGGTTTTTACCGACGTTTCATAAAAGATTTTTCTAAAATTGCCACTCCTATGAATAAACTCCTAGAAAAGGATGCGCCATTCATCTTTTCAGATGAGTGTATCAAATCTTTTAATATTCTTAAAGAAAAACTCACTAATGCACCAATCATGATAACACCAAATTGGAATCTACCATTTGAACTAATGTGCGATGCAAGTGATTTTGCAATGGGAGCCGTTTTAGGACAAAGGATTGAAAAACGATTTCAACCTATATACTATGCTAGTAAGACGTTACAAGGAGCACAAACGAACTATACAACTACTGAAAAAGAACTCCTTGCTATTGTCTTTGCTTTTGACAAATTTCGATCATATCTCGTTCTAGCAAAAACGGTGGTCTATACCGACCATTCTGCTCTTAGATACCTATTTTCAAAACAAGATGCTAAACCAAGATTAATCCGTTGGATCTTACTCTTACAAGAGTTTGATATTGAAATCCGAGATAAAAGAGGAGCAGAAAATCTCGCCGCTGATCATCTTTCTCGTCTTGAAAATCCCGAATTAGAAGTTTTGAATGAATCGGCCATACAAGACAACTTTCCTGATGAATATCTATTGAAGATAGATTATAAAGAAATTCCATGGTTTGCAGACTATGCAAACTACTTAGTTTGTGGATTCCTTGAAAAAGGATTATCGTACCAAAGACGAAAGAAATTCTTCAGTGATATAAAACACTATTTCTGGGAAGATCCACATCTGTTTAAAAGTTGTCCCGATGGAATAATACGCCGATGTGTATTTGGAGATGAAGCTAGTAAAATTTTAAACCATTGTCACACAGGACCAACAGGAGGGCATTATGGGCCTCAACTAACAGCAAGAAAAGTTTATGAAGCTGGATTCTATTGGCCTACAATTTACAAAGACGCACACCTTCTTTGCAAATCCTGTGATGCATGTCAAAGGGCCGGAAAAATAAGTCAACGTGATGAAATGCCACAAAATGTCATCCAAGTATGTGAAGTATTTGACATTTGGGGTATTGACTTTATGGGTCCATTTCCAAAATCTCATAATAATCTATATATACTCGTAGCCATTGATTATGTATCTAAATGGGCGGAAGCACAAGCTCTCCCAACTAACGATGCACGAGTTGTAGTCAACTTTTTAAAACGTCTTTTTGCAAGGTTTGGAACACCGAAAGCTTTAATAAGTGATCGGGGTACTCATTTCTGTAATAATCAACTTGAGAAAGTTCTTAAAAGATATGGAGTAACTCATAAAATCTCCACCGCATATCATCCACAAACAAGTGGACAAGTTGAAAATACCAACCGAGCTTTAAAACGTATTCTAGAGAAAACCGTAGGATCAAATCCGAAGGAATGGTCCATTAAATTAGAGGATGCACTCTGGGCTTTTAGAACAGCCTACAAAACTCCAATTGGAACCACACCTTTTAGACTTGTTTATGGAAAAGCATGTCATCTTCCAGTAGAAATTGAACACAAAGCATTTTGGGCTTTGAAGACATGTAATCTTGATTTACATGAAGCCGGACGTCTACGATTAAGTCAACTAAACGAATTAGAAGAATTAAGACATGAAGCATACGAAAATTCGTTAATCTATAAAGAAAGAACGAAGAAATGGCATGATAAAAGAATCAGAAGTTCAAAAGAATTCAAAGAAGGAGACAGAGTTCTTCTTTTCAATTCACGATTCAAGCTATTTCCTGGAAAATTGAAATCAAGATGGTCTGGACCATTCATAGTCAAAAGAGTTTTCCCATACGGAACGATAGAATTGATAAATTCAAATGGGATTGAATTTAAAGTTAATGGTCACAGAGTTAAACATTACATACATGGTCCGATGGAAGTCGACAACGAAGTTAATCACAATTTCGACACCACAGCTAACTAAGTGTGGGGAGAATCAAGTCTTTAAAGGATAATATGTATTTCTGTTAGAGTTAGATTGTCTGTTTTCGTGTAGTTTTCGAAAATGGAACCCGAATGGTCTTTCCCTAGCAGACCCTAAAGAACTAGTCTTCTCCCCCCATTCTGAATTTTTATTTTTTTAGGTTTTTACGAAATGAAGACTGCCTGTGAACTAAACCATGGTCTAATGCTACACGCTTTGATCACTAAAAGAAATAATGACATACTACCGAGTGAATTAGTATCAGTAATCAGAGAAAGAATGGACGGAGTTAGAAAAGGATCCAGATGCGAAGATAATAAGTTACAATTTGGTAAAGGAAAATCAAAATCCGCAGCGAAAAGAAGAGCACGACACCTAGAACGATGTCACAAATGCGGAAAATGATCACATGGAGGTAAATGTTCAAATAATCAAACCTATTCAAATACCGAATTTGTTACTTTATGCAGAGACGGACCGTTCATATGTTTAGAAGAAAAGACAATGAATGCTCGAGGTTACGCCTATGCAGCCATGGAAAATCAATTAAACCGACTATCTTATGAATATAATAGATCATATAACTAAGAAATCTATTTCACAGGTATGTCTGTACAGTTTTTATTTTTATTTTTATTTTTAACCTTTTGATAATAAACGCTAATTTGTTCGCTAAAAAGTATTAAATTGGTATTAAATAAAATTAGGTTTGGCGACCGAAATTATTGATATCATTCAAAAATTTATTACATCACTGCGAAATTTAACGTTTATTCTTAAGGTATAAATATCTTTAATCAATCAACCCAAAATATTTCAAAAATTCGTCATGAGTTAAATTAGGTCTTGGAACCGAAATTACTTTACCGAAAAGAGGGGCGCATATTTTTGATAATATTTGATTGATTAAAGTGGGATAAAAAGACAAAAAGATTTTTAATTTTATTTTTACCATGTTTTTAAAATTAATATTTAAATCTTAAATTAATATTGTAAACTTTGTAAAAACAATATATTTAAAATTATAAATATTTGAAAAATTAATATAAGTTTGATATGAATTTATGAATTTTTAAATTAAGTTTGGTGTGAATTTTTAATTTTTAAAATATGAAATTTTAATTTTATGCATTTCAAATTTTAAGTTTGGTGTGATTATTTTTTTTATTAATTTTGAATTTTATATTTAAGTTGTGTGAATTTAAAAACAAAAATTTACTTTATCTCATTAAGTTAAGAATATGATTTTTAAAATTCGTAGTAAGTTGAAGACTAGGTCTTTGAACCGAAATTGCTTTACCCGAGGGAGGGACGAGAACTTTTATTATCATTATTTTTAATCTTATTGATTTAAAGTATGCCAAAAACATTGAAAAAACCCAAAAATCTTAGCTTTTAAAACAATCGCTACAAAAAGATAAATTTTAAAATTTTGTCGAGGGACGGACTAGGACATCGATCCGAAACGACCTCGTCCTAAATAACAAGGGAAACAAAATTTTAAAATTAATTTCTTAATTGTTTTATAAGTTAAAGATTATAAAAAAAAAAAAAAAAAAAAAAAAGGGTAAACTCCGCGACTCGCGGAGTTTGCAGTGCAAAAACTCCGCGACTCGCGGAGGGTCCAAAACCCAGAAAAAAAAATAAAAGAGCTGCTCGATCAGTCACTCCCCCACACACAAACACACTGCATAAACACTCGAAACTGCACCCGAAAACCACCGAAAATCACCCCCAAAAATCTCAATTTTTAACCGTTAATCACCAAATTTTTTGCTAAAATCATGTTGAGAAGGATGATATCTAAGAACTACTCAAGAAAAACGGTAAATTTCTACACCTAAACACCATTTAATTCGAATTTTAGTGTTCTTGAGCTATTTTTCCCCAATTTGATTTTGATGCTTTTTAGTGTAATTAGACTTAAATTGTTTATGTATTATGCTTGTATAACCTAGATTGATGCTGTTTAACATGATTAGAAGCCTTAAACTTCAAATTTTGAATAATCTAGGGTTTGTGTTCTTGAGCAATTTGGGGCTTTTTGATATAAACAGGTTATGGCCGATTTTTGTCATGAATTGTTGCTAAATTGAGTAGTATAACATGTCTAGGTAGTTAAATGATCCAAACTTTGAGCCTAAACATGATTTTGAGAATTAAAGTGGACTTTTTCAAGTCCAAAATTCATGAACTTGATTTTTGAAAGATAATGCCATTTGAGACTTGTTTATTTGCTAGTAATGATTATTTTGACATGTTATTTGAGTTGAATGCTTATGAACTTGGCAAAAATTTTCGTATATGCTTATTTGAAAAAGTGTAGATTTGATAAAAATGTGAAAATAAGCTTAAGTTTGATATAAATTAATAATGTCATTGTAATTATTTTGATTGATGATTTTGCTGACACTAATGCATATTTGGATGCACAAAATTTGTGTTTGATGTGTTTTGCAGAATGAAAGGGGTGAATCTTCATCCCAAGCCCGCCATGCTCCTGCTGAGAACTTGGAACAACAGGAGGTAGATAACTACTACAAGCAGGATGTACCTCATCCAGTCATGACCTTTTCAGATATGCACTTGGAACAGTTGCACCCGAACCTGCGATTTGACAGACTTTGGATAGATTATCCAAAATATCAACGGAGTTTGCATACTCTTCATTCCAAGGTTGTTGAGGTACCGAGGGTCATAGAATGGGGACCCTTGGAAGCTGTAGAATTGGCCGGGCCAATTAGGGAATTACTTGTACAGAGGTATGGTAATTCTTCTTTTAATGACTGGATATGTTTATTCACCATACGCAGACCTGTATATAAAGTATGGTGTGAAGAGTTGTTATGTAGTATAGAGTTGAATGATCGGGTAGCTAGTTTAACCGATCGTTCTTTTATTAGATTTTTGTTAGGCGGTTCGATGCACCACATGTCTTTACTGGACATGGCTCAGGCTTTACGTATATATACGCCTGAGGAGTTAGCGTCTGCCGATTGTAGAGGATTGATACTAAACGGTAGAAAGATAGATGAGAATTTTGATACACACGGTGTGTGGAGTCAAATGACAAGCCATCACCGTTTCAAAGGGGGAAACTACTCTTATTTGGATATAGATAGAGCCGAATTAAGAGTAATACATAGGTTTTTAGCTAATTCGATTACACAAAGGGGTAAAAACAAAGAAAAGGTAAATGAACAAGATTTGTTTTACCATATGTGTATTCGAGACCCACAGAGCGCTGTAAGTATACCATATTGTGTGGGTTATTATTTATCAGCTATGGTACGGGGGATGCGTCCACATAGCATAATAGGAGGTGGTATTTTTATTACTTTGATTGGTGAATATCTCGGTGTGGATATAAGTCGGGGGGGATTATTAGTAGAAGAGCCGGAACCCCGCGACACTATAGGTTTAAATGTATACCATGGTGCGAAAGTTTTGAAGCGGCGAAATAACGCCGCAGTACGATACAATGGTAGACATCCACAGGTAGAGAGAAACCAGCAGCAAGGTAATGTAGGAGGGGGGAATGAGATGCAAGAAATGCATAGGTTTATAGCTTCTCAGGAATACGAAAATGCTAGACAGAGAGCATTTGAAGATTGGCAAGTTCATCAGAACCAGATCATAGCGCATTGCCAACATATAGGTAGAAACTATATTCCTACACCGAAACCCGTCTTCCCTCCTTGGTCGATAGAGATGCAGCCACCATATCCTACGTATGATCCTGCCGAAGCATTCTATAGCACGTATGGGTATGCCTGGAACCCCTATTGGTACCAATATCATCCTTAGTTTACTTATTATTTATTTTTTTTTTTTATTATTTTGTAATTTGTAATTATTGATACATTTAATATTTTTGTTAATATTGTAATCATTTTTATAATTATCTAACTTTTTAGACTTTAATAATTTTTGAATGTGGGGTAATAAACCAAACTTCAAAAATATGTATATATGTTTGCAGTTTATCTTATTTACACAACAGGGTAAAACAACGCATTTTCAAAGACTGGCATTAAGTTCAGCAAAAGCAACTAATTTTGACGACAAGATGCAAAATATATGTGAAATAACAACAAGACGGGATGAACAAATGATGTGCACCATTTATCATTCAGCAAACAAACGACAATATATTTGGAAACTTTGGTAAAAATTTAATCATTTTCACACAAATCACCCTCAATAATATAAATTGTTACTGATTTCTTGCAAATGAGGGCATTGCAAGATCTTAAGTGTGGGAAGGGATTAAATTCTTTCGGATTTTAAAATTTTTATATTAAACACTTGGTTACCATTAAAAATACTAGTAAAGCAGTAGTTGTATTAGAATCTAGTGCTCTCTGATAAAAAAGAACAGCCCTAGTCTTATATACTGACTACCCAATTCTAGTAAAATTTTTCAAAATTTTCAATTAAATGAATTAAAATCATGTTTATACATATTTATGAACGATAAAACTAGGTTTTAACACCGAAATTATTGTTACCTCGGAAAGGACATAAATTGAGAAACAAACTAAAATGTTAAAATTCATTTAAAATGAAATAGAGGACGATAAAAAGGAAAATAAAAGCCAAGTGTGGGAAAATTTACCAAGTTATCTTAAACATATGTCACATATATCTGTAACAAATAACTGAAAATACTTTTGCTTTGGACTAAACTAAACTGTTTTACCCAATGAAAGAAAAGAAGAGATGGATCTACACGATGAATCAATTCCATCATTAAAAGGAAGTAAAGTCTTCCGAAAAAGACACGCGCTTCTTGATTTAGGTCATGAAGTTGTCGTTCAGACCAGCTGTAGGTTGACGAAAAATCTAGAAAAGTCATCACTAAAATCAGCAGGAAATCCACGGACCTCAGCATTAAACAGGGTCGCCAAGTGGTCAGATTTATCCTAACCATGAGAAGGATTTATCTCGTACAATGGGGGGGCACCGTGCAAATTAGCTTGATAAGACTAATGAATCAGATCCCCAGAAAGGATAATCTCCTTAAAGATCAAAAATCAGCTTTTAAGACTGATATTACTCAATCCTAGAGATTGACCTTAAAGATTGAGAATTACAAACTCATGGAATTCAATGATATCTAAACTCGAGCTTGAACGAGAAAATATTTTGATCAAAAATACAAACCGATTTGTTTTCTGAAAACCCATTTTCAATACGTTCATTACCATTGAACGTAAAATCCTAGGAATTCACCTGGAATTCATTAGGTCACCTGAACTAAATCGGGTGTCAACCGTAAGAACGGTGGTTGCATAGCATGGTCAAAGACAGGACCTTGTGCCAGACCGAAAAATTATAAGGGTGAGCTTTACTATTGCTCCTACCAAGGATAGTAATTGCGTCCGACACGTTATAGACCATAATCAAAAGCATGTCACGGGACATTGCCTTAAACAGTTGCTTGTTCAACGCTTTCCTTTACAACCGGACGGTAGTTTGCTGAAAGGTAATATACGGGACAAGTAAACTGGACGTGTTGCTTTCCAAATACAAAGTTAGCAAGTGGGTGACACAAAACCGCAAGTTTTGAGCTAAAATTTTCAAATCTGAAACCCACCAAACCCACAAAAATATTTTGCAAACACCGGTAAAGGGTTATTCCGGAAAACTTATCTAGGGTAAAAACTAGATTTAATTTTCAAAAGATCAAATGTTTTCATAAAGATCCAATTTCCTTAATGAATCTAAATTTTTATAGTCATGTGGGACTGTAAACCATATCGTTACTACCATTGTTTATACCGCCATATAGAAATCACTGATGTACAAAGTGTGAAGAATAAAGAAGTGATTCTAGTATTTCAAGACAATATTGCTTGAGGACAAGCAACGCTCAAGTGTGGGAATATTTGATAATGCTAAAAACGAACATATATTTCATAGCATTATTCCTCAAGAAAGACAAGCTTTTAGTTGCAATTGTTCTATTTACAAGTGATATTCGTTTAAATAATAAAAGGTGAAGACAAAAGACAGATTCGACGAATTGAAGACGCAAACGACCAAAAAGCTCAAAAGTACAAAAGACAATCGAAAAGGTTCCAATTATTGATAAGAAACGTCTCAAAATTACAAGAGTACAAGATTCAAAACGCAAAGTACAAAATATAAAATTGTACGCGAGGACGTTCGAAAATCCGGAACCGGGACCAGAGTCAACTCTTAACGCTCGACGCAACGGACTAAAAATTACAAGTTAACTATGTATATAAATATAATATAATATATAATTAATTATATTAATTATATATATATTATATATATATATTAAAAACCGTCGGCAGAGAAAACTCCAAGGGTGTGAGCTGTAAATATATCTCCGCGACTCGCGGAGTTTGAAGGGCATTTTGCCGCGAGTCGCGGAGCCCCAAAAATCAAGTCTGGCTATAAAGCAAACCGAATTCTGATCAAATTTCATATCTTTTTTTCTTCTCATTCATACGAGTGATATATATATATATATATATTTATAATTTATATTTTAATTTTAATTTTAATTCTAATAATAAGGGTATGTTAGCGAATGTTGTAAGGGTGTAAGTCGAAATTCTGTCCGTGTAACGCTACGCTATTTTTAATCATTGTAAGTTATGTTCAACCTTTTTACATTAATGTCTCGTAGCTAAGTTATTATTATGCTTATTTAAAACGAAGTAATCATGATGTTGGGCTAATTACTAAAATTGGGTAATTGGGCTTTGTACCATAATTGGGGTTTGGACAAAAGAACGACACTTGTGGAAATTAGACTATGGGCTAATAATGGGCTTTATATTTGTTTAACTAAATGAAAGTTTGTTAATGTTAATATAAAGATTTACAATTGGGCGTCCCTATAAATTACCATATACACTCGATCGGACACGATGGGCGGGGTATTTATATGTACGAATAATCGTTCATTTAACCGGACACGGGAATGGATTAATAGCCACTAGAATAATTAAAACAGGGGTGAAATTACATTCAAGGGTAATTGGTGTAATTGTTAACAAAGTAGTAAAACCTTGGTTTACACGCAGTCGATAACCTGGTGTATTCATTAAACAAAGTATTAAAACCTTGTTACAATTCGAATCCCCAATTAGTTGGAATATTTATCTTCGGGTATAATAATAATTTGACAAGGACACTTGCAATTTATATTTATGACTGATGGACTGTTATGGACAAAAACCAGACGGACATATTGAATAATCCAGGACAAAGGACAATTAACCCATGGGCATAAAACTAAAATCAACACGTCAAACATCATGATTACGGAAGTTTAAATAAGCATAATTCTTTTATTTCATATTTAATTTCCTTTATTTTATATTTAATTGCACTTCTAATTATCGCACTTTTATTTATTGTTATTTAATCGCACTTTTAATTATCGTACTTTTTAATTATCGCAAGTTTATTTTATCGCACTTTTATTATTCGCAATTTCATTATCGTTATTTACTTTACGCTTTAATTTAAGTCTTGTATTTATTTTATATTTTACATTAGGTTTTAACTGCGACTAAAGTCTTAAAATCGACAAACCGGTCATTAAACGGTAAAAACCCCCCTTTATAATAATAATATTACTTATATATATATTTGTATTTTTATAAAAGTAAACTAATATAGCGTTGAGCTTTGTTTAAAGTTTTCCCTGTGGAACGAACCGGACTTACTAAAAACTACACTACTGTACGATTAGGTACACTGCCTATAAGTGTTGTAGCAAGGTTTAAGTATATCCATTCTATAATTAAATAAATATCTTGTGTAAAATTGTATCGTATTTAATAGTGTTTTCCTAGTAAAATAATAACTATTTTATATACACCTCGCTTCGCATCAAGCCCACCTCCATACAACAGGCATGTAGAAGGGCTCACAAACTAGTGAACCAGATTGAAGAAAGGATTAAAGAACAGACTGCTGAAGAGGCCAATGTGAAGCAAGTCAAAAGAAAGTGGGAGGAAAACGGTGATAAGAATCACCAATACAACAACAACAGCAATTACAACAATAATCGCAACAATTATCCTAACAATCGCAACATCAATCGCAACTACAACAAACGGCCCAACAACAACAACAACAATAACAGCAACTACAACAATCATCCCAATAACAATAATAACTGCAACAACAACAACAATCAAAAGCAGCTATGCCAAAGGTGTGAAAAGTATCACTCGGGGTTCTGCACCAAATTTTGCAACAAGTGTAAAAGAAATGGTCATAGCGCGGCGAAGTGTGAGGTCTACGGACCAGGGGTTAATAGAACGAAAGGAACAAATGGTGTCGGAACGAGTAATGGCGGAGCAAGTAGTGTCGGACCAAGTTATGCCAATGTAGTTTGTTATAAATGTGGAAAACCGGGCCACATTATTAGAAATTACCCGAACCAGGAGAACACGATTGGACAAGGCCACGGAAGAGTTTTCAATATTAATGCGGCAGAGGCACAGGAAGACCCGGAGCTTGTTACGGGTACGTTTCTTATTGACAATAAACCTGCTTACGTTTTATTTGATTCGGGTGCGGATAGAAGCTATATGAGTAGAGATTTTTGTGCTAAATTAAGTTGTCCATTGACGCCTTTGGATAGTAAATTTTTACTCGAATTAGCAAATGGTAAATTAATTTCAGCAGATAATATATGTCGGAATCGAGAAATTAAACTGGTTAGAAAAACATTTAAGATTGATTTGATACCAGTAGAGTTAGGGAGTTTTGATGTGATAATCGGTATGGACTGGTTGAAAGAAGTGAAAGCAGAGATCGTTTGTTACAAAAATGCAATTCGCATTATACGAGAAAAAGGAAAACCCTTAATGGTGTACGGAGAAAAGGGCAAAACGAAGCTACATCTTATTAGTAATTTGAAGGCACAAAAACTAATAAGAAAAGGTTGCTATGCTGTTCTAGCACACGTCGAGAAAGTACAAACTGAAGAAAAGAGCATCAATGATGTTCCCATTGCAAAAGAATTTCCCGATGTATTTCCGAAAGAATTACCGGGATTACCCCCACATCGATCCGTTGAATTTCAAATAGATCTTGTACCAGGAGCTGCACCAATAGCTCGTGCTCCTTACAGACTTGCACCCAGCGAGATGAAAGAACTGCAAAGCCAATTACAAGAACTTTTAGAGCGTGGTTTCATTCGACCAAGCACATCACCGTGGGGAGCTCCTGTTTTGTTTGTCAAGAAGAAAGATGGTACATTCAGGTTGTGTATCGACTACCGAGAGTTGAACAAACTTACCATCAAGAACCGCTACCCACTACCGAGAATCGACGACTTATTTGATCAACTACAAGGCTCGTCTGTTTATTCAAAGATTGACTTACGTTCCGGATATCATCAAATGCGGGTGAAAGAAGATGATATTCCAAAGACTGCTTTCAGAACACGTTACGGTCATTACGAGTTTATGGTCATGCCGTTTGGTTTAACTAATGCACCAGCTGTGTTCATGGACCTTATGAACCGAGTGCGTGGACCATACCTTGACAAGTTTGTCATTGTTTTCATTGATGACATACTTATTTACTCAAAGAATGACCAAGAACACGGTGAACATTTGAGAAAGGTGTTAGAAGTATTGAGGAAGGAAGAATTGTACGCTAAGTTTTCAAAGTGTGTATTTTGGTTAGAAGAAGTTCAATTCCTCGGTCACATAGTGAACAAAGAAGGTATTAAGGTGGATCCGGCAAAGATAGAAACTGTTGAAAAGTGGGAAACCCTGAAAACTCCGAAACACATACGCCAGTTTTTAGGACTAGTCGGTTACTACAGAAGGTTCATCCAAGACTTTTCCAGAATAGCAAAACCCTTGACTGCATTAACGCATAAAGGGAAGAAATTTGAATGGAATGATGAACAAGAGAAAGCATTTCAGTTATTGAAGAAAAAGCTAACTACGGCACCTATATTGTCATTGCCTGAAGGGAATGATGATTTTGTGATTTATTGTGACGCATCAAAGCAAGGTCTCGGTTGTGTATTAATGCAACGAACGAAGGTGATTGCTTATGCGTCTAGACAATTGAAGATTCACGAACAAAATTATACGACGCATGATTTGGAATTAGGCGCGGTTGTTTTTGCATTAAAGACTTGGAGGCACTACTTATATGGGGTCAAAAGTATTATATATACCGACCACAAAAGTCTTCAACACATATTTAATCAGAAACAACTGAATATGAGGCAGCGTAGGTGGATTGAATTGTTGAATGATTATGACTTTGAGATTTGTTACCACCCAGGGAAGGCAAATGTGGTAGCCGATGCCTTGAGCAGGAAGGACAGAGAACCCATTCGAGTAAAATCTATGAATATAATGATTCATAATAACCTTACTACTCAAATAAAGGAGGCACAACAAGGAGTTTTAAAAGAGGGAAATTTAAAGGATGAAATACCCAAAGGATCGGAGAAGCATCTTAATATTCGGGAAGACGGAACCCGGTATAGGGCTGAAAGGATTTGGGTACCAAAATTTGGAGATATGAGAGAAATGGTACTTAGAGAAGCTCATAAAACCAGATACTCAATACATCCTGGAACGGGGAAGATGTACAAGGATCTCAAGAAACATTTTTGGTGGCCGGGTATGAAAGTCGATGTTGCTAAATACGTAGGAGAATGTTTGACGTGTTCTAAGGTCAAAGCTGAGCATCAGAAACCATCAGGTCTACTTCAACAACCCGAAATCTCGGAATGGAAATGGGAAAACATTACCATGGATTTCATCACTAAATTGCCAAGGACTGCAAGTGGTTTTGATACTATTTGGGTAATAGTTGATCGTCTCACCAAATCAGCACACTTCCTGCCAATAAGAGAAGATGACAAGATGGAGAAGTTAACACGACTGTATTTGAAGGAAGTCGTCTCCAGACATGGAATACCAATCTCTATTATCTCTGATAGGGATGGCAGATTTATTTCAAGATTCTGGCAGACATTACAGCAAGCATTAGGAACTCGTCTAGACATGAGTACTGCCTATCATCCACAAACTGATGGGCAGAGCGAAAGGACGATACAAACGCTTGAAGACATGCTACGAGCATGTGTTATTGATTTCGGAAACAGTTGGGATCGACATCTACCGTTAGCAGAATTTTCCTACAACAACAGCTACCATTCAAGCATTGAGATGGCGTCGTTTGAAGCACTTTATGGTAGAAAGTGCAGGTCTCCGATTTGTTGGAGTGAAGTGGGGGATAGACAGATTACGGGTCCGGAGATTATACAAGAAACTACCGAGAAGATCATCCAAATTCAACAACGATTGAAAACTGCCCAAAGTCGACAAAAGAGCTACGCTGACATTAAAAGAAAAGATATAGAATTTGAAATTGGAGAGATGGTCATGCTTAAAGTTGCACCTTGGAAAGGCGTTGTTCGATTTGGTAAATGAGGGAAATTAAATCCAAGGTATATTGGACCATTCAAGATTATTGATCGTG
Source organism: Rutidosis leptorrhynchoides (assembly GCF_046630445.1). Lineage (NCBI taxonomy): Eukaryota > Viridiplantae > Streptophyta > Magnoliopsida > Asterales > Asteraceae > Rutidosis > Rutidosis leptorrhynchoides. Next base: position 93,163,447 of record NC_092338.1, on the reverse strand, counting down.
TCGGACCAGTAGCTTACCGACTTGAGTTACCTCAACAACTCGCAGCTGTACATAACACTTTCCACATCTCGAATTTGAAGAAATGTTTTGCTAAAGAAGATCTCACTATTCCGTTAGATGAAATCCAAATCAACGAAAAACTTCAATTCATCGAAGAACCCGTCGAAATAATGGATCGTGAGGTTAAAAGACTTAAGCAAAACAAGATACCAATTGTTAAGGTTTGATGGAATGCTCGTAGAGGACCCGAGTTCACCTAGGAGCATGAAGATCAGATGAAGAAGAAATACCCGCATCTATTTCCAGAAGATTCGTCAACACCTTCAACAGCTTAAAATTTCGGGACGAAATTTATTTAACGGGTAGGTACTGTAGTGACCCGAACTTTTCCATGTTTATATATATTAATTGAGATTGATATTTACATGATTAAATGTTTCCAACATGTTAAGCAATCAAACTTGTTAAGATTTGATTAATTGAAATATGTTTCATATAGACAATTGACCACCCAAGTTGACCGGTGATTCACGAACGTTAAAACTTGTAAAAACTATATGATGACATATATATGGATATATATATAGTTAACATGATACTATGATAATTAAACATATCATTAAGTATATTAACAATGAACTACATATGTAAAAACAAGACTACTAACTTAATGATTTTTAAACGAGACATATATGTAACGATTATCATTGTAAAGACATTTAATGTATATATCATATTAAGAAATATTCATACATGATAATATCATGATAATATAATAATTTAAAATCTCATTTGATATTATAAACATTGGGTTAACAACATTTAACAAGATCGTTAACCTAAAGGTTTCAAAACAACACTTACATGTAACGACTAACGATGACTTAACGACTCAGTTAAAATGTATATACATGTAGTGTTTTAATATGTATTTATACACTTTTGAAAGACTTCAATACACTTATCAAAATACTTCTACTTAACAAAAATGCTTACAATTACATCCTCGTTCAGTTTCATCAACAATTCTACTCGTATGCACCCGTATTCGTACTAGTACAATACACAGCTTTTAGATGTATGTACTATTGGTATATACACTCCAATGATCAGCTCTTAGCAGCCCATGTGAGTCACCTAACACATGTGGGAACCATCATTTGGCAACTAGCATGAAATATCTCATAAAATTACAAAAATATGAGTAATCATTCATGACTTATTTACATGAAAACAAAATTACATATCCTTTATATCTAATCCATACACCAATGACCAAAAACACCTACAAACACTTTCATTCTTCAATTTTATTCATCTAATTGATCTCTCTCAAGTTCTATCTTCAAGTTCTAAGTGTTCTTCATATATTCTACAAGTTCTAGTTACATAAAATCAAGAATACTTTCAAGTTTGCTAGCTCACTTCCAATCTTGTAAGGTGATCATCCGACCTCAAGAAATCTTTGTTTCTTACAGTAGGTTATCATTCTAATACAAGGTAATAATCATATTCAAACTTTGGTTCAATTTCTATAACTATAACAATCTTATTTCAAGTGATGATCTTACTTGAACTTGTTTTCGTGTCATGATTCTGCTTCAAGAACTTCGAGCCATCCAAGGATCCGTTGAAGCTATATCCATTTTTCTCTTTTCCAGTAGGTTTATCCAAGGAACTTAAGGTAGTAATGATGTTCATAACATCATTCGATTCATACATATAAAGCTATCTTATTCAAAGCTTTAAACTTGTAATCACTAGAACAAAGTTTAGTTAATTCTAAACTTGTTCGCAAACAAAAGTTAATCCTTCTAACTTGACTTTTAAAATCAACTAAACACATGTTCTATATCTATATGATATGCTAACTTAATGATTTAAAACCTGGAAACACGAAAAACACCGTAAAACCGGATTTACGCCGTCGTAGTAACACCGCGGGCTGTTTTGGGTTAGTTAATTAAAAACTATGATAAACTTTGATTTAAAAGTTGTTATTCTGAGAAAATGATTTTTATTATGAACATGAAACTATATTCAAAAATTATGGTTAAACTCAAAGTGGAAGTATGTTTTCTAAAATGGTCATCTAGACGTCGTTCTTTCGACTGAAATGACTACCTTTACAAAAATGACTTGTAACTTATTTTTCCGACTATAAACCTATACTTTTTCTGTTTAGATTCATAAAATAGAGTTCAATATGAAACCATAGCAATTTGATTCACTCAAAATGGATTTAAAATGAAGAAGTTATGGGTAAAACAAGATTGGATAATTTTTCTCATTTTAGCTACGTGAAAATTGGTAACAAATCTATTCCAACCATAACTTAATCAACTTGTATTGTATATTATGTAATCTTGAGATACCATAGACACGTATACAATGTTTCGACATATCATGTCGACACATCTATATATATTTCGGAACAACCATAGACACTCTATATGTGAATGTTGGAGTTAGCTATACAGGGTTGAGGTTGATTCCAAAATATATATAGTTTGAGTTGTGATCAATAATGAGATACGTATACACTGGGTCGTGGATTGATTCAAGATAATATTTATCAATTTATTTCTGTACATCTAACTGTGGACAACTAGTTGTAGGTAACTAACGAGGACAGCTGACTTAATAAACTTAAAACATCAAAATATATTAAAAGTGTTGTAAATATATTTTGAACATACTTTGATATATATGTATATATTGTTATAGGTTCGTGAATCAACCAGTGGCCAAGTCTTACTTCCCGACGAAGTAAAAATCTGTGAAAGTGAGTTATAGTCCCACTTTTAAAATCTAATATTTTTGGGATGAGAATACATGCAGGTTTTATAAATGATTTACAAAATAGACACAAGTACGTGAAACTACATTCTATGGTTGAATTATCGAAATCGAATATGCCCCTTTTTATTAAGTCTGGTAATCTAAGAATTAGGGAACAGACACCCTAATTGACGCGAATCCTAAAGATAGATCTATTGGGCTTAACAAACCCCATCCAAAGTACCGGATGCTTTAGTACTTCGAAATTTATATCATATCCGAAGGGTGTCCCGGAATGATGGGGATATTCTTATATATGCATCTTGTGAATGTCGGTTACCAGGTGTTCACCATATGAATGATTTTTATCTCTATGTATGGGATGTGTATTGAAATATGAAATCTTGTGGTCTATTATTATGATTTGATATATATAGGTTAAACCTATAACTCACCAACATTTTTGTTGACATTTTAAGCATGTTTATTCTCAGGTGATTATTAAGAGCTTCCGCTGTCGCATACTTAAATAAGGACGAGATTTGGAGTCCATGCTTGTATGATATTGTGTAAAAACTGCATTCAAGAAACTTATTTTGTTGTAACATATTTGTATTGTAAACCATTATGTAATGGTTGTGTGTAAACAGAATATTTTAGATTATCATTATTTGATAATCTACGTAAAGCTTTTTAAACCTTTATTGATGAAATAAAGGTTATGGTTTGTTTTAAAATGAATGCAGTCTTTGAAAAACGTCTCATATAGAGGTCAAAACCTCGCAACGAAATCAATTAATATGGAACGTTTTTAATCAATAAGAACGGGACATTTCATTATGAAATGTCCCGTTCTTATTGATTAAAAACGTTCCATATTAATTGATTTCGTTGCGAGGTTTTGACCTCTATATGAGACGTTTTTCAAAAACTGCATTCATTTTAAAACAAACCATAACCTTTATTTCATCAATAAAGGTTTAAAAAGCTTTACGTAGATTATCAAATAATGATAATCTAAAATATCCTGTTTACACACGACCATTACATAATGGTTTACAATACAAATATGTTACAACAAAATAAGTTTCTTGAATGCAGTTTTTACACAATATCATACAAGCATGGACTCCAAATCTCGTCCTTATTTAAGTATGCGACAGCGGAAGCTCTTAATAATCACCTGAGAATAAACATGCTTAAAACGTCAACAAAAATGTTGGTGAGTTATAGGTTTAACCTATATATATCAAATTGTAACAATAGACCACAAGATTTCATATTTCAATATTCATCCCATACATAGAGATAAAAATCATTCATATGGTGAACACCTGGTAACCGACATTAACAAGATGCATATATAAGAATATCCCCATCATTCCAGGACACCCTTCGGATATGATATAAATTTCGAAGTACTAAAGCATCCGGTACTTTGGATGGGGTTTGTTAGGCCCAATAGATCTATCTTTAGGATTCGCGTCAATTAGGGTGTCTGTTCCCTAATTCTTAGATTACCAGACTTAATAAAAAGGGGCATATTCGATTTCGATAATTCAACCATAGAATGTAGTTTCACGTACTTGTGTCTATTTTGTAAATCATTTATAAAACCTGCATGTATTCTCATCCCAAAAATATTAGATTTTAAAAGTGGGACTATAACTCACTTTCACAGATTTTTACTTCGTCGGGAAGTAAGACTTGGCCACTGGTTGATTCACGAACCTATAACAATATATACATATATATCAAAGTATGTTCAAAATATATTTACAACACTTTTAATATATTTTGATGTTTTAAGTTTATTAAGTCAGCTGTCCTCGTTAGTAACCTACAACTAGTTGTCCACAGTTAGATGTACAGAAATAAATCGATAAATATTATCTTGAATCAATCCACGACCCAGTGTATACGTATCTCAGTATTGATCACAACTCAAACTATATATATTTTGGAATCAACCTCAACCCTGTATAGCTAACTCCAACATTCACATATAGAGTGTCTATGGTTGTTCCGAAATATATATAGATGTGTCGACATGATAGGTCAAAACATTGTATACGTGTCTATGGTATCTCAAGATTACATAATATACAATACAAATTGATTAAGTTATGGTTGGAATAGATTTGTTACCAATTTTCACGTAGCTAAAATGAGAAAAATTATCCAATCTTGTTTTACCCATAACTTCTTCATTTTAAATCCGTTTTGAGTGAATCAAATTGCTATGGTTTCATATTGAACTCTATTTTATGAATCTAAACAGAAAAAGTATAGGTTTATAGTCGGAAAAATAAGTTACAAGTCATTTTTGTAAAGGTAGTCATTTCAGTCGAAAGAACGACGTCTAGATGACCATTTTAGAAAACATACTTCCACTTTGAGTTTAACCATAATTTTTGGATATAGTTTCATGTTCATAATAAAAATCATTTTCTCAGAATAACAACTGTTAAATCAAAGTTTATCATAGTTTTTAATTAACTAACCCAAAACAGCCCGCGGTATTACTACGACGGCGTAAATCTGGTTTTACGGTGTTTTTCATGTTTCCAGGTTTTAAATCATTAAGTTAGCATATCATATAGATATAGAACATGTGTTTAGTTAATTGTAAAAGTCAAGTTATAAGGATTAACTTTTGTTTGCGAACAAGTTTAGAATTAACTAAACTATGTTCTAGTGATTACGAGTTTAAACCTTCGAATAAGATAGTTTTATATATATGAATCGAATGATGTTATGAACATCATTACTACCTCAAGTTTAGTAGGTAAACCTACTGGAAGTGACAAGAAATGATCTATCTTCAAAGGATCTTGGATGGCTTGGAAGTTCTTGAAGTAGGATCATGACACAAAAACAAGTTCAAGTAAGATTTTTACTCGAATTAAGATAGTTTATAGTTATAGAAATTGAATTAAAGTTTGAATATGAATATTACCTTGAATAAGAAAGATAACCTACTGTATATAACAAAGGTTTCTTGATCTTAGATGATTACTTGGAATGGATTAGAAAGCTTGGAAGTAAATTAGTAAACTTGAAGGGATTTTTGAAGTGTTTTTGAAGTGTTCTTCCTATGATGATTATAGCTTGATTCTTGAAGTGATTTTTGATGAAGATGATGATTAACTACTGGAAAAATACATTCATAATAGTGTGTGTGTGTGTTAAGAGAGAATTAGAAAGAGAATTGGAAGTGAAATGGAGTGAATGATGAGTGGTAATTGGTGAGTGGTGAGTGGGGTTAAAAGGAGTTCTAGTTAGTTGACTAGCTCATGGTAGAAGTTAAAATTGATTAGTCATACATGACATAATCAAGAGTGGAATCCCATGCTAGTTCCTATTGGTATATAACCATAGTAAGTACGTTTTGAAGCTGTGTATAATACGGGTAAGAATACGACTAGAATTCTTGATGAAAGAAAAGAATGGGAAAGTAACTGTAACCATTTTCGTTAAGTATGAGTGTTTTGATATATGTCTTGAAGTCTTCCAAAAGTATTTTAATACATCTAAATACACTACATGTATATACATTTTAACTGAGTCGTTAAGTCATCGTTAGTCGTTACATGTAAGTGTTGTTTTGAAACCTTTAAGTTAACGATCTCAATTAATGTTGTTAACCCATTGTTTATTATATCTAATGAGATGTTAAATTATTATATTATCATGATATTATGATATATTAATATATCTTAATATGATATATATACATTTAAATGTCGTTACAACGATAATCGTTACATATATGTCTCGTTTCGAAATCCTTAAGTTAGTAGTCTTGTTTATATGTATATAACTCATTGTTAATATACTTATGGAGATACTTAGTTATCATAATCTCATGTTAACCATATGTATATCCATATATATATCGTCATGTCGTTTTTACAAGTTTTAACGTTCGTGAATCGCCGGTCAACTTGGGTGGTCAATTGTCTATATGAAACATATTTCAATTAATCAAGTCTTAACAAGTTTGATTGCTTAACATGTTGGAAACATTTAATCATGTAAATATCAATCTCAATTAATATATATAAACATGGAAAAGTTCGGGTCACTACAGTACCTACCCGTTAAATAAATTTCGTCCCGAAATTTTAAGCTGTTGAAGGTGTTGACGAATCTTCTGGAAATAGATGCGGGTATTTCTTCTTCATCTGATCTTCACACTCCCAGGTGAACTCGGGTCCTCTACGAGCATTCCATCGAACCTTAACAATTGGTATCTTGTTTTGCTTAAGTCTTTTAACCTCACGATCCATTATTTCGACGGGTTCTTCGATGAATTGAAGTTTTTCGTTGATTTGGATTTCATCTAACGAAATAGTGAGATCTTCTTTAGCAAAACATTTCTTCAAATTCGAGACGTGGAAAGTGTTATGTACAGCCGCGAGTTGTTGAGGTAACTCAAGTCGGTAAGCTACTGGTCCGACACGATCAATAATCTTGAATGGTCCAATATACCTTGGATTTAATTTCCCTCGTTTACCAAATCGAACAACGCCTTTCCAAGGTGCAACTTTAAGCATGACCATCTCTCCAATTTCAAATTCTATATCTTTTCTTTTAATGTCAGCATAGCTCTTTTGTCGACTTTGGGCGGTTTTCAACCATTGTTGAATTTGGATGATCTTCTCGGTAGTTTCTTGTAAAATCTCCGGACCCGTAATCTGTCTATCCCCCACTTCACTCCAACAAATCGGAGACCTGCACTTTCTACCATAAAGTGCTTCAAACGGCGCCATCTCAATGCTTGAATGGTAGCTGTTGTTGTAGGAAAATTCTACTAACGGTAGATGTCGATCCCAACTGTTTCCGAAATCAATAACACATGCTCGTAGCATGTCTTCAAGCGTTTGTATCGTCCTTTCGCTCTGCCCATCAGTTTGTGGATGATAGGCAGTACTCATGTCTAGACGAGTTCCTAATGCTTGCTGTAATGTCTGCCAGAATCTTGAAATAAATCTACCATCCCTATCAGAGATAATAGAGATTGGTATTCCATGTCTGGAGACGACTTCCTTCAAATATAGTCGTGCTAACTTCTCCATCTTGTCATCTTCTCTTATTGGCAGGAAGTGTGCTGATTTGGTGAGACGATCAACTATTACCCAAATAGTATCAAAACCACTTGCAGTCCTTGGCAATTTAGTGATGAAATACATGGTAATGTTTTCCCATTTCCATTCCGGGATTTCGGGTTGTTGAAGTAGACCTGATAGTTTCTGATGCTCAGCTTTGACCTTAGAACACGTCAAACATTCTCCTACATATTTAGCAACATCGGCTTTCATACCCGGCCACCAAAAATGTTTCTTGAGATCCTTGTACATCTTCCCTGTTCCAGGATGTATTGAGTATCTGGTTTTATGAGTTTCTCTAAGTACCATTTCTCTCATATCTCCAAATTTTGGTACCCAATTCCTTTCAGCCCTATACCGGGTTCCGTCTTCCCGAATATTAAGATGCTTCTCTGATCCCTTGGGTATTTCATCCTTTAAAGTTCCCTCTTTTAAAACTCCTTGTTGCGCCTCCTTTATTTGAGTAGTAAGGTTATTATGAATCATTATATTCATAGATTTTACTCGAATAGGTTCTCTGTCCTTCCTGCTCAAGGCATCGGCTACCACATTTGCCTTCCCCGGGTGGTAACGAATCTCAAAGTCGTAATCATTCAATAATTCAATCACCTACGCTGCCTCATATTCAGTTGTTTCTGATTAAATATGTGTTGAAGACTTTTGTGGTCGGTATATATAATACTTTTGACCCCATATAAGTAGTGCCTCCAAGTCTTTAATGCAAAAACAACCGCGCCTAATTCCAAATCATGCGTCGTATAATTTTGTTCGTGAATCTTCAATTGTCTAGACGCATAAGCAATCACCATCGTTCGTTGCATTAATACACAACCGAGACCTTGCTTTGATGCGTCACAATAAATCACAAAATCATCATTCCCTTCAGGCAATGACAATATAGGTGCCGTAGTTAGCTTTTTCTTCAATAACTGAAACGCTTTCTCTTGTTCATCATTCCATTCAAATTTCTTCCCTTTATGCGTTAATGCAGTCAAGGGTTTTGCTATTCTGGAAAAGTCTTGGATGAACCTTCTGTAGTAACCAGCTAGTCCTAAAAACTGGCGTATGTGTTTCGGAGTTTTCGGGGTTTCCCACTTTTCAACAGTTTCTATCTTTGCCGGATCCACCTTAATACCTTCTTTGTTCACTATGTGACCGAGGAATTGAACTTCTTCCAACCAAAATGCACACTTTGAAAACTTAGCGTACAATTCTTCCTTCCTCAATACTTCTAACACCTTTCTCAAATGTTCACCATGTTCTTGGTCATTCTTTGAGTAAATAAGTATGTCATCAATGAAAACAATGACAAACTTGTCAAGGTATGGTCCACACACTCGGTTCATAAGGTCCATGAACACAGCTGGTGCATTAGTTAAACCAAATGGCATGACCATAAACTCGTAATGACCGTAACGTGTTCTGAAAGCAGTCTTTGGAATATCATCTTCTTTCACCCGCATTTGATGATACCCGGAACGTAAGTCAATCTTTGAATAAACAGACGAGCCTTGTAGTTGATCAAATAAGTCGTCGATTCTTGGTAGTGGGTAGCGGTTCTTGATGGTAAGTTTGTTCAACTCTTGGTAGTCGATAGACAACCTGAATGTACCATCTTTCTTCTTGACAAACAAAACAGGAGCTCCCCACGGTGATGTGCTTGGTCGAATGAAACCACGCTTTAAAAGTTCTTGTAATTGGCTTTGCAGTTCTTTCATCTCGCTGGGTGCGAGTCTGTAAGGGGCACGAGCTATTGGTGCAGCTCCTGGTACAAGATCTATTTGAAATTCAACGGATCGATGTGGGGGTAATCCCGGTAATTCTTTCGGAATTACATCGGGAAATTCTTTTGCAATGGGAACATCATTGATGCTCTTTTCTTCAGTTTGTACTTTCTCGACGTGTGCTAGAATAGCATAGCAACCTTTTCTTATTAGTTTTTGTGCCTTCAAATTACTAATAAGATGTAGCTTCGTGTTGCCCTTTTCTCCATACACCATTAAGGGTTTTCCTTTTTCTCGTATAATCCGAATTGCATTTTTGTAACAAACGATCTCTGCTTTCACTTCTTTCAACCAGTCCATACCGATTATTACATCAAAACTCCCTAACTCTACTGGTATCAAATCAATCTTAAATGTTTCGCTAACCAGTTTAATTTCTCGATTCCGACATATATTATCTACTGAAATTAATTTACCATTTGCTAATTCGAGTAAAACTTTACTATCCAAAGGCGTCAATGGACAACTTAATTTAGCACAAAAATCTCTACTCATATAGCTTCTATCCGCACCCGAATCAAATAAAACGTAAGCAGATTTATTGTCAACAAGAAACGTACCCGTAACAAGCTCCGGGTCTTCTTGTGCCTCTGCCGCATTAATATTGAAAACTCTTCCGCGGCCTTGTCCATTCATGTTCTCCTGGTTCGGGCAATTTCTAATAATGTGGCCCGGTTTTCCACATTTATAACAAACTACATTGGCATAACTTGCTCCGACACTACTTGCTCCGCCATTACTCGTTCCGACACCATTTGTTCCTTTCGTTCTATTAACCCCTGGTCCGTAGACCTCACACTTCGCCGCGCTATGACCATTTCTTTTACAATTGTTGGAAAATTTGGTGCAGAACCCCGAGTGATACTTTTCACACCTTTGGCATAGCTGCTTCTGATTGTTGTTGTTGTTGCGGTTATTATTGTTGTTGGGATGATTGTTGTAGTTGATGTTGCTGTTGTTGTTGTTGTTGTTGTTGTTGTTGTTGGGCCGTTTGTTGTAGTTGCGATTGATGTTGCGATTGTTGGGATAATTGTTGCGATTATTGTTGTAATTGCTGTTGTTGTTGTATTGGTGATTCTTATCACCGTTTTCCTCCCACTTTCTTTTGACTTGCTTCACATTGGCCTCTTCAGCAGTCTGTTCTTTAATTCTTTCTTCAATCTGGTTCACTAGTTTGTGAGCCATTCTACATGCCTGTTGTATGGAGGCGGGCTCGTGTGAACTTATATCTTCTTGGATTCTTTCTGGTAATCCTTTCACAAACGCGTCGATCTTCTCCTCCTCATCTTCGAATGCTCCCGGACACAATAGGCACAATTCTGTGAATCATCTTTCGTATGTGGTAATATCAAATCCTTGGGTTCGTAACCCTCTAAGTTCTGTCTTGAGCTTATTGACCTCGGTTCTGCGACGGTACTTATCGTTCATCAAGTGCTTGAATGCTGACCATGGTAGTGCGTACGCATCGTCTTGTCCCACTTGCTCTAGATAGGTATTCCACCATGTTAACGCAGAACCTGTGAAGGTATGCGTAGCGTACTTCACTTTGTCCTCTTCAGTACACTTACTTATGGCAAACACCGATTCGACCTTCTCGGTGCACCGTTTCAATCCGATCGGTCCTTCGGTTCCATCAAATTCCAAAGGTTTGCAGGCAGTGAATTCTTTGTAGGTGCATCCTACACGATTTCCTGTACTGTTAGATCCAAGGTTATTGTTGGTATGTAGCGCAACCTGTACTGCGGCTATGTTTGAAGCTAGAAAAGTACGGAATTCCTCTTCATTCATATTCACGGTGTGTCGAGTAGTCGGTGCCATTTCCTTCAAAATAGTCAAATGGAACAAGTTAATCATACAGAATATTAAGAGTAGTTAATAGTATTTCGTAGCATAATATGAACTCATTTATAAAAGTTTTTTCTTCATATTAGCGTTTTATAAGTTTAAATTCGGGTAGTACGTACCCGTTAAGTTCATACTTAGTAGCTAATATACAATTCAACTACTACAATTCTATATGAAAAACTGATTATAATAATATTTCGCGTTCAAACTTTTATACAATATTTTACAAACTTACAATACCGCTTATTTTACATAAAGCATGAAATATAGCACACAATAACTTTGATACAAGATAGTTGTGAAGATAATTCTAGCTAGTACACAAGTCGTTCAGCAAAGTCAATAAAGACACGTAATTCATACGTCCAGAAACAAGTCATGCATTCTGGTTTTACTAGGACTACTTCCCATCCTTGGTCTTGTGGAACATAACCGTTATGGCCATTGATAAGACAGCGTGTTGTAACGTCGTCAAAGGGACGAGGGTTACGTAATGTCCAACAGTCCCGTAACAATCTAAAAACCTCATTTCTTACCCCAATTACCGACTCCGTCACTTGTGGGAACGTTTTGTTTAATAGTTGTAGCCCGATGTTCTTGTTCTCACTTTGGTGAGAAGCGAATATTACTAATCCGTAAGCATAACATGCTTCTTTATGTTGCATGTTAGTCGCTTTTTCTAAATCACGAAGTCCAATATTCGGATATATTGAGTCAAAATAATTTCTTAACCCATTGCGTAAAATAGCATTTGGGTTCCCCGCAATATATGCGTCAAAGTAAACACATCATAACTTATGGATTTCCCAATGTGATATCCCCCATCTTTCAAACGAAAGCCTTTTATAAATCAAGGCATTCTTGGAACATTCTTCGAATGTCTTACAAACTGATCTCGCCTTAAATAGTTGTGCCGAAGAATTCTGACCGACTCTAGACAAGATTTCATCAATCATGTCTCCGGGTAGGTCTCTTAAAATATTGTGCTGTCTATCCATTTTGTGTTTTTATACTGTAAAATAGAACAAGAGTTAGATTCATAAAAAAAATACTTATTAATACAAGCAATTTTTACATATATCATAAAGCATAAGCACACTATATTACATATATTACACCACACGAATACAACTATCTTATTCCGACTTGCTTGTTTCTTCTTCTTCAGTTTTGGTTCGTTTTGCCAAGTTTCTAGGGATATATGATGTTCCCCTAATACGAGCCGTCGTTTTCCACATTGGTTTAGAAAAACCTGGTGGTTTAGAGGTTCCCGGGTCATTGTTACAACTTAAGGACTTCAGGGGTTGACGATACATATAAAGTTCATCGGGGTTGGAATTAGATTTCTCTATTTTTATGCCCTTTCCCTTATTATTTTCTTTTGCCTTTTTAAATTCAGTTGGGGTAATTTCTATAACATCATCGGAATTCTCGTCAGAATCCGATTCATCGGAGAATTGGTAATCCTCCCAATATTTTGCTTCCTTAGCGGAAACACCATTGACCATAATTAACCTTGGTCGGTTGGTTGAGGATTTTCTTTTACTCAACCGTTTTATTATTTCCCCCACCGGTTCTATTTCTTCATCCGGTTCCGATTCTTCATCCGGTTCCGATGCTTCTTCTGGTTCCGACTCTTCTTCCGGTTCCTCTTCGGGAACTTGTGAATCAGTCCACGAATCATTCCAATTTACATTTGTCTCTTCATTATTATTAGGTGAGTCAATGGGACTTGTTCTAGAGGTAGACATCTATCACATAATATCAAACGCGTTAAGAGATTAATATATCACATAATATTCACATGTTAAAAATATATAGTTTCCAACAAAATTTGTTAAGCAATCATTTTTCAAGTAAACACGGTCGAAGTCCAGACTCACTAATGCATCCTAACAAACTCGATAAGACACACTAATGCAAAATTCTGGTTCTCTAAGACCAACGCTCGGATACCAACTGAAATGTCCCGTTCTTATTGATTAAAAACGTTCCATATTAATTGATTTCGTTGCGAGGTTTTGACCTCTATATGAGACGTTTTTCAAAAACTGCATTCATTTTAAAACAAACCATAACCTTTATTTCATCAATAAAGGTTTAAAAAGCTTTACGTAGATTATCAAATAATGATAATCTAAAATATCCTGTTTACACACGACCATTACATAATGGTTTACAATACAAATATGTTACAACAAAATAAGTTTCTTGAATGCAGTTTTTACACAATATCATACAAGCATGGACTCCAAATCTCGTCCTTATTTAAGTATGCGACAGCGGAAGCTCTTAATAATCACTTGAGAATAAACATGCTTAAAACGTCAACAAAAATGTTGGTGAGTTATAGGTTTAACCTATATATATCAAATTGTAACAATAGACCACAAGATTTCATATTTCAATATACATCCCATACATAGAGATAAAAATCATTCATATGGTGAACACCTGGTAACCGACATTAACAAGATGCATATATAAGAATATCACCATCATTCCGGGACACCCTTCGGATATGATATAAATTTCGAAGTACTAAAGCATCCGGTACTTTGGATGGGGTTTGTTAGGCCCAATAGATCTATCTTTAGGATTCGCATCAATTAGGGTGTCTGTTCCCTAATTCTAAGATTACCAGACTTAATAAAAAGGGGCATATTCAATTTCGATAATTCAACCATAGAATGTAGTTTCACGTACTTGTGTCTATTTTGTAAATCATTTATAAAACCTGCATGTATTCTCATCCCAAAAATATTAGATTTTAAAAGTGGGACTATAACTCACTTTCACAGATTTTTACTTCGTCGGGAAGTAAGACTTGGCCACTGGTTGATTCACGAACCTATAACAATATATACATATATATCAAAGTATGTTCAAAATATATTTACAACACTTTTAATATATTTTGATGTTTTAAGTTTATTAAGTCAGCTATCCTCGTTAGTAACCTACAACTAGTTGTCCACAGTTAGATGTACAGAAATAAATCGATAAATATTATCTTGAATCAATCCACGACCCAGTGTATACGTATCTCAGTATTGATCACAACTCAAACTATATATATTTTGGAATCAACCTCAACCCTGTATAGCTAACTCCAACATTCACATATAGAGTGTCTATGGTTGTTCCAAAATATATATAGATGTGTCGACATGATAGGTCGAAACATTGTATACGTGTCTATGGTATCTCAAGATTACATAATATACAATACAAGTTGATTAAGTTATGGTTGGAATAGATTTGTTACCAATTTTCACGTAGCTAAAATGAGAAAAATTATCCAATCTTGTTTTACCCATAACTTCTTCATTTTAAATCCGTTTTGAGTGAATCAAATTGCTATGGTTTCATATTGAACTCTATTTTATGAATCTAAACAGAAAAGATATAGGTTTATAGTCAAAAAAATAAGTTACAAGTCGTTTTTGTAAAGGTAGTTATTTCAGTCGAAAGAACGACATCTAGATGACCATTTTAGAAAACATACTTCCACTTTGAGTTTAACCATAATTTTTGGATATAGTTTCATGTTCATAATAAAAATCATTTTCTCAGAATAACAACTTTTAAATCAAAGTTTATCATAGTTTTTAATTAACTAACCCAAAACAGCCCGCGGTGTTACTGCGACGGCGTAAATCTGGTTTTACGGTGTTTTTCGTGTTTCCAGGTTTTAAATCATTAAGTTAGCATATCATATAGATATAGAACATGTGTTTAGTTAATTTTAAAAGTCAAGTTAGAAGGATTAACTTTTGTTTGCGAACAAGTTTAGAATTAACTAAACTATGTTCTAGTGATTACGAGTTTAAACCCTCGAATAAGAAAGTTTTATATATATGAATCGAATGATGTTATGAACATCATTACTACCTCAAGTTTAGTAGGTAAACCTACTGGAAGTGACAAGAAATGATCTAGCTTCAAAGGATCTTGGATGGCTTGGAAGTTCTTGAAGTAGGATCATGACACAAAAACAAGTTCAAGTAAGATTTTTACTCGAATTAAGATAGTTTATAGTTATAGAAATTGAATCAAAGTTTGAATATGAATATTACCTTGAATAAGAAAGATAACCTACTGTATATAACAAAGGTTTCTTGATCTTAGATGATTACTTGGAATGGATTAGAAAGCTTGGAAGTAAATTAGTAAACTTGAAGGGATTTTTAAAGTGTTCTTGAAGTGTTCTTCCTATGATGATTATAGCTTAATTCTTGAAGTAATTTTTGATGAAGATGATGATTAACTACTGGAAAAATACGTTCATAATAGTGTGTGTGTGTGTTGAGAGAGAATTAGAAAGAGAATTGGAAGTGAAATGGAGTGAATGATGAGTGGTAATTGGTGAGTGGTGAGTGGGGTTAAAAGGAGTTCTAGTTAGTTGACTAGCTCATGGTAGAAGTTAAAATTGATTAGTCATACATGACATAATCAAGAGTGGAATCCCATGCTAGTTCCTATTGGTATATACCCATAGTAAGTACGTTTTGAAGCTGTGTATAATACGGGTAAGAATACGACTAGAATTCTTGATGAAAGAAAAGAATGGGAAAGTAACTGTAACCATTTTCGTTAAGTATGAGTGTTTTGATATATGTCTTGAAGTCTTCCAAAAGTATTTTAATACATCTAAATACACTACATGTATATACATTTTAACTGAGTCGTTAAGTCATCGTTAGTCGTTACATGTAAGTGTTGTTTTGAAACCTTTAAGTTAACGATCTCAATTAATGTTGTTAACCCATTGTTTATTATATCTAATGAGATGTTAAATTATTATATTATCATGATATTATGATATATTAATATATCTTAATATGATATATATACATTTAAATGTCGTTACAACGATAATCGTTACATATATGTCTCGTTTCGAAATCCTTAAGTTAGTAGTCTTGTTTATATGTATATAACTCATTGTTAATATACTTATGGAGATACTTACTTATCATAATCTCATGTTAACCATATGTATATCCATATATATATCATCATGTCATTTTTACAAGTTTTAACGTTCGTGAATCGCCGGTTAACTTGGGTGGTCAATTGTCTATATGAAACATATTTCAATTAATCAAGTCTTAACAAGTTTGATTGCTTAACATGTTGGAAACATTTAATCATGTAAATATCAATCTCAATTAATATATATAAACATGGAAAAGTTCGGGTCACTACATATTACACAAGTCCATCAAATCCACCTATATGTGAAGTGAGCTCTATCGCCGAGGTTCACTTCACCCAACCCGCACCCATCCTATACATACATATGCACATAGTATATTGACACTCACCTTGAAATCTTAATGGATGCAAAACCTAAATCTGCAATCGCCAAAGGAAAGTACCTATTCCATTTGTCACATAGCAAACAACACAATTAGGGTGGATTACAAACCAACCCATATTGACACCTAGTGCAATTTTGGCCCAATTGCACTTTTAAACACAACCCATGCCCAAACTTACCAATAATCACTAACTAGAGTGATAATAGTTCCAATAACGCCAATCAAACCCAATCATAAGTGTTAAACACTTATCTTGCCCAAAATGACACCTAAACCCTAATTTTGACCCATTTCAAAATTAGTCAACCAAATGCATCCAAATGGGTTCCAACACTTCCAAAATCACTAAACTAAGTGATTACACCCAAAATCAAAGCCTAATCATGGTCAAAATGTCAACCAACCAAAAACTCGCCAAGTATCAAAAATAACTAGTCACCATAAACCCATTTCATCATCTAAATGGGTTTCACCATTAACAAGCTCAAAACCTGATGTGTAAAATCGTGTCTATAATTTATAATGGAAAATGCCGGTTTAAAGATTACTACACACTAACGGGCAGTGTACCCGATCGTGCAATAGTATAAAATTGGTAATTCCGAAATCGTTCCAAGGACAGTTTAAACTTGAGAATTAAGATTGTGACTAATAAAATAAACTAAGTTAATCTATGAAAATCGAAAGTACGAGATAGTTTGTTTTGTGGCTATTTAACGATTAGCCAAATCAAAGATCGATTAAAAGTAAAAGACGATATTTTTGTGTTTTTAAGTTTATAAAAATAAATGCTGACTCAACAAAAAGTAAAGATATTTGAATTCAATGGATAAAAGAATGTTCGCCTAGATCTCCTATTCGTAGTGTCGGATGATTTGTTATTAAGCACCAGTTCAATTTATCAATACATGCAACTACAAAGTCGGTTTACCCAGAGTTCTCTTTTAGCAACACGTCAAACTTAGATTTATTGGCTTAGGGTTCCCTTTCACCAAAGACCTCTTTCGTTTGTGACTTAGTAATTAACTAACTACAAGATTAAGATTCAATTGGTTACGCGTTCGCTCCACATAATTCACCCCTGTTTTGTTTAATCCTTGTTACCCGGTTTACCCCCTTGGTCCAGTAAGCACCCAATTGGTTAAGACAAATCAATTGAAAACTAGTGTACTAAATTGAAACAGGGTTCCCTTTGTTCAAACAAGATCACTAATCAACCTAGTAACAATAATCAACACCCACAAGAATGGTTCTTAATCAAAACTCATAATTATCATGCATTAATCAATAAAACATTAAAGTATCATCCATACACATACGAATATTCAATCTAGACAAACATTAAAAGCTTAGCCAATCATGGCTAGAACAAAAATCACAAATAAACAATTAAGAGTATTCATAATGATGTTAAGAATTAAACCTAATGAAAATTGTGTTCTTGAATGATAGACGGATCGAGACTTGTTTCCGGAATGATTGATGTGTTA
Source organism: Rutidosis leptorrhynchoides (assembly GCF_046630445.1). Lineage (NCBI taxonomy): Eukaryota > Viridiplantae > Streptophyta > Magnoliopsida > Asterales > Asteraceae > Rutidosis > Rutidosis leptorrhynchoides. The sequence continues at coordinate 93,145,109 of NC_092338.1, read as the reverse complement.
GAATGACCTTGAGAAACCCCAAAAATCACCTTGTTTCATCAAAAAGCTAATGGAAATCGTCTGGATGCGAAAGTGTAAAGTTAGGGTATTTTTCGGGCTTTAAATAGGAAACAAAACTGAACCGGGCTCCAAGTGGCGTGACGCGCCATATACTCGCGCGGCGCGCCATATACTCGCGCGGCGCGCCATATAGCCGCGCGGCGCGCCATTTGCTGCAATTTTGATTTCTGGTCTCCTGCAAACTGTCGAACTGATTTTCTAGCCTAATGAAGCGACGCGCCACCTTTTGGAGCGGCGCTCCAGACCCCTTTTTGCTGAATCTGAGCTGAAAACTCACTAATATCACCTGTTTTCGAACCAAACTCGAATCAAACCAATCCCTTTCACTTGCTTTCATATAAAATCACTAAAAACCATCAAATATCTTCAAAATTCATCTCCTTGGTCTTAGAACTCGAACCTTCAAAACACTTATCAAAATAACACCAAATCGTATCCAACAGGACCAAAATGTACCCGATATCGCTAAGAAAAACGTGTACGAAATATGCGATATCAAACAACCCCACACTAGAGTTTTGCTTGTCCTCAAGCAATTAAACTCGATAATAATCTTCTACCATATAATAATTCTTCAAAAATGTATGTAGAACCAAACGAACAAGAAACCAAACAAACAACTAGCGTGGGCACGATTTGAAGTAAATAACCACCATGATTCCCACTTGCATTCCCCTGAATTAACTTCCCAAACCGCAAACAATATGTAATGGATATAGTAACCAAAAATAATCTCGAATAACGTACCATACTGATGAAGTATAGAATCTCGAATCATAAAATAAGTCTTCAAAGTAAAGGGAATCAAGTGGGAACCGAGCACCAAAATGTACCCCGCAATTGGTCAAGCCAAGCCTCCCACAGTACCTAACATCGCGAGATGTCGGTAAGAAAATAATGTGCTTAGGAGGATACACATTACGTCCAGATATCATCGATAATCATGAGGTGATCATCTAATTCGTTAAGTCAACCATAAAGATTGAGGTTCATTAGGCTTTAAAGCTGATATCTTACCTTTCCGGAGGTTATCCACTGGGAATCTGATCAATCACTGACATTTTGTGTATCATGGTGCGCTTCCCATTTGGCTAGCAAATCTCCCTCATTGAGACAAGCTTTGACTACCAGTTTCCCTATTTGACGTTGAGGCCTGGTAGATTTCCAGTCGATTTTAGCAATGACTTTTCAAGATTTTTTGTCACCCTACAACTTCTGAAACAAATCAGCAAGTGTGTCATTCGGGAGACTTGACTCCCTTAAGGATGGAAAAGATACATCCTGTGTGGTTAAATAAGGTGGTCGGGTGCAACATTGTCCTTGTTAGGAGAAACAATGAGGATCGCCCTGTTTAAGTTTTCGATCTAGCGCATGGTCCAGTTTCGAACACACGCCACTATCACCGTTCATACGGTTGACACCCGCCTTGGTGCAGATGACCTACGTATGAATTTTAATGTTCATGTAGGATTTCACATTCAAAATAATGAACATGTTTTGAAAGTTCAAGACTTTCTCCTCTAACAGTACCTCATCGTGAAATGATGGGTAATGAAATGGCACGCTTAAGAGGTATACGTACCAAGTGAAACGGTCGGAAGACTTTACTTCCTTAATGAGTGGATCTGAGTCACTCGAGAATGCCAATCTATTTCAATTGACACTCGGTTTAAATCCCAAAAACCTTTGGGTGCCATAGCTTTTGGCTATGGGTTGTGTTGTCTGAGCAACACAAGCACGTAGCTATTGTTCCTAAAAAGGATAACACTGGTGAAGATCTTGGCTCCTCTTCCCACAGTATCACACCATTAGATGATGTAATAATAAAATGATATAGTTTCGGAAGTCTGCTATACCAAGTAACCAAAAGTTTGTGATCAGGCACGTGATTCGATCACAATCACGCTATGCAATCACCGCTCTCTCACAGTTTACACCCGTTTTGGTACAGGTGACCTACTATTGAGTTCCCCGAACTCGTAGGATTTCATGTCCAAAATAATGAACATGTGGGACAATTTTGGCTTCTTTGAAAACACGTATCATACCATAAAATACCAAGCCAATTTTCATAATACGGGTTTTGACCGAATTTTCAATTGTTTTTCTACTTTTTTTTTTATTTTTAAACTAACTTTTCTGTTTTTTATTTATATTTTTCCCTAATTTTTCAATTTTTTTTTAACGACCAAAACTCGTGAAACGTCAAGTCTTTTTAATATCAAAACTAATATGATGATGATTCATTAACAACCAACCCGAGAGATTTTACATCCCCACCCCACACTTGAGATCAAGTAATGTCCCCATCACTTGAGATCAAAAATAGATAAAAATTGAAAGGGTTATGTGAGAAAGAAAATATAAAAACTTATCGAGTTAACCACTGATCGCGGAATGCCAGTGACAGATGGCGCTGAACTGACTGCCAGCATAAGAACATCATCCATTCCCGATCATCATACCAATATCATTAATCATGCAGTTTTGCTGAACTTAATGCCAGACTTGAAAAATCGTTTCACCAACAAACCTAAGAAAATAAAAACATACGAACTACATAAACGGGACAAGGTAGCACCACCCGATGCCGAAACGCCTTGTCCCTCAAATAAGTTGCAGAGTACATAAACAGAAAATAAAATTATTCAAGTACAGACCAAATGAAAAAGAAATAGTTTCAAACAAATACAACATAACATGTGCAACAATCAATCACTTCTCGGCCAAAAATCTCTGGTAGGGTCCCAATTCACACCATACGTATCCTGACAATCTTGGTACAGGTCATATGAAGGATCCGGTCTCGGAGGAGTCACAAACGTATAATCGGGAATGGTAGTGCGCGTCGGGATATACGCCTCCGGGTTCTGACGCATCTGACGCTGAATTTGTCGATGATGGACCTCCCACTGATTGTGGGCCCTAATTCCCCTAACATCGTACTCAACCCTGTCAACACGCTCTCCCAAACGACCCAACTCTATTCCAAACTGTCCCAAGGTTGTGTTAATCGACCCATAATTGTTTTGGTGCCAAGTCATCAAATCCTCGTTATGCCTACGCTGCTCCGCTAACATCCGCTGATTATGCTCCACCTGAGCATCATAAGCTGACCTGCTGTCCCTATACTCTATATGAAGACCGTCTACACTGTTAACCAACGAATTCCAACTCTCTTCACCCATTGACCACGTACCCTGTACGTTCGCAGCACTCGAGCTACCTGCCTCATACGTGGATCGACTAGCCCCACGTCCACGTCCACGACCTGCACCTTCACCTGGCTATTGCTGTTGCTGTTCATCAGACCACAAAACCCAACCTGCTGGACCACGACGGATAAACTCAGTTTTCGAGAAAAATAGAATGTTAGTGGGCATTGCCTCAACTCCCACTACATCACACCTACTAGTCGGGACCGAAAATGCCCGAGCCAACCTAGTAAAAAAATGCCCTCCTAATAATGGGTGTTCTGTGCGTGTATCTATTCCAATCTCCTGCAACCATACCCCTAACATACACGGGACATCGATTGGCTCCCTCAGTTTAATTTATTGTAGGATCCAAAGATCCCTTCGCTGAATTTTATTTGCGTTTCTCCTAGCCATAAACATAGTAGCAATCATCTTAAAAATTATTCGATCATCAGGAAGTCTAAGCATCGACTGAACACTCCGACTTGAACTAAACGGACCAGCACTAGCATTAGCCACAGTTGGCCAATAATCACTCTCACTGAAAACTTCCTGCCCAAACACTCTGCAATTCATCAAATGCCACTTCAAATCATTATCAGTCAACTCGGGATATAGATCCAACGCCCGAGCCAACTCAATTTTAGACATGCGACGCTCTAACCCGCCAAGCCTAAACGTCAAGAAATCTGCCTCGGTCGGAGAGACCCGAGGGCGACAACTAACAGTTGAGAAGAACTCTATAGTTATCTGCTCATAAATATCTTCATTAATTTCAAATAACCTTTCATAAGGTCTCAACTCATTACCCGCATAAACTACCCACAAGTAACGACGCAACTCCCGAACAATATTATTACTCAAAGATGAAAGTTGCGACCAATCCAAAAAATAAGTTCGCTCAATCGGACGAGCGCTATTTGTTGTGAACCTTTCTTCCAAATCCTCATCATTCGAGATGTGGGATAACCATAATTCAGGATTGTTCGGTGGTTGCCTTGGTTGTTCCTGGTTTCCTCTTGATCTCTACATTCATGAAACAAGTAAAGAAAACAAAACACAAAACTCAAAAGTTAGTGTTAGTCATAATAATAAGCACCAAGTACCCTTCACAACCAAACCATGTTTCATGTCAATCCACTTTTGAAAACAATCTCCAAATTAACCAATAACACTTGCAAAACAATGCCAAGACCACAATCTATCTCATATCATACTATCATGTAAACCAATTCATCATATCAATGATGCTCACATTACACCATTACCAAAATATTAACAAACATGACTACTCATAACACTTTTAATTTCAAAAAATCTAGACAAGTTCATCATGTGTGCCAATCTCTACCAATGAAAATTACTACTACCAACATACTCATCCCAACTTAAAAACACATGTTTAATCCTCACTAGCATGGCATCATACATAACTAAACCAATTTTGCATCAAGTCATTCAAACCATTATGACCCGCCCATATGAACACAACCCCACACTAGTTCAAAAACACATAAACAATTCAAATACTAGATCAATTATAAGCATGAAACACCTTTATCCCCTATAAATTCGGATTTTCAAACATACAAACCCTAGTTTTAATTGCAACTTCTAAAAACACAAAGTAAAACATGAAATCAAAGCATATAATCATAATCTAACAAAAACCCATCACTAATTAGAACACAAAACCCCAATTAAAGAAACCCCACACTAATTCATCATACTAATCAAAAATTAAGCATGTAAATACACACAATTAGATGAAATTAGTAAGATAGAAAACAAATTCGGACCTTTGGGTTAACCATTCTTGCAAGATTTGAAGTTAATTGATCAAGAAATTGAAGTCTTGAAAATTAGGTTTTTTAGATGTAGGTGTTTGAATGTGTAGAAAAGATGTTATGAATGAAAAGAATGAAAGAATTGGGAGTAAAACACTGATTGTACCCGTTTTTCCTTTTGTGTGGTTAATAAAATTCGTGTTTTATTTCATTTAAAAAGGCAAAATAGTCTGACCGACAGAAACGGCGCGGCGCGCCAAAAGTCCGCGCGGCGCGCCATATAACTGAAAAATCAGTTCGAGGCTTTTTCAAGATCTGGCACATCAGCTACCTTAAAGTGGAGTGACGCGCAAGGTATGGAGCGGCGCTCCAAATGCTGTTTTCTCAAAAAAAATTCGCAATTTTAAGCCATTTTAACCCATTTTCTCAACCTAAAAACCAACAAACAACCCCAACAAAAATCCGAGTATGATCACATTGCACATATCATCAAACAAGCACAAAAACATACAAACTCTACAACAATGTGAAGTTTATTACCGAGTCATTCACAAGACTCATTTCCAACTTCAAGTAACCTTAGGATAGGGTTCAACGTGAACCCCGTCATCAATCTCCAATGGACCATCGAAATATTTCTTCACACGATGTCCATTCACCTTAAAGGTAGTACCACTAGCACTTTTCAACTCAATCGCACCATAAGGGTACACCTTAACAACCTCAAATGGTCCCGTCCACCGGGACTTAAGTTTTCCCGGTAAAAGCTTCAATTTAGAGTTAAACAAAAGCACTCGATCACCCTCATTGAACTCTTTCAGACCCTTTAACCTTCTATCATGCCATAGCTTGGTTTTCTCTTTATAAATTAACGAATTCTCATACGCATCAAGGCGTAATTCACCAAGCTCATTCAATTGCCCCGCCCTTAGGCGTCTGGCTTCCTTCAAATCCAAATTGCACTTTTTAAGTGCCCACATCGCCTTATGCTCAATCTCCAACGGGAGATGGCACGCTTTCCCATAAACCAACCGATAAGGAGTGGTACCAATTGGCATTTTGTAGGCGGTTTGAAACGCCCACAAAGCTTCATTGAGCTTATTCGCCCACTCCTTCAGATTCGACCCCACAATTTTTTCAAGAATCCCTTTAAGAGCTCGATTGGTATTCTCAACTTGTCTGCTCGTTTGGGGATGGTATGAAGTAGAAACTTTATGGAGAACTCCATATCGCTTCAATACCTTCTCCATTTGGGCGTTACAAAAATGAGTACCCTATCGCTAATTAAAGCTTTAGGAGTTCCGAATTGAGAGAATAAACGCTGAAGGAACGAAATCATAACTCGTGCATCGTTTGTGGGTAAAGCTTGCGCTTCGGCCCATTTAGACACGTAGTCAATGGCAACGAGTATGTAACTATAATTCTGAGATTTCAGAAATGGCCCCATAAAGTCAATCCCCCAAACGTCAAATACTTCGCAAACTTGGATGCTTTGTTGAGGCATCTCATACCGTTTGGTGACTTTACCGGCCCTTTGGCAAGAATCGCATGATTTGCAAATCCAGTGGGCATCCTTGAAAATTGTCGGCCAAAAGAAGCCGGCATCATAGACTTTACGCCCCGTGATTTGGGGTCCAAAATGCCCACCGGTAGGCCCACTATGGCACTCGGTCAAAATACGCATACACTCCTCACCAGAAACGCACCGGCGGATAACCCCATCGGGACAACAACGAAAAAGATAGGGAGCCTCCCAGAAATAGTACTTAAGGTCACTGAAGAATTTCTTCCTCTATTGATGTGACCACCCCTTTTCCAAGAATCCCCCAACGAGATAATTAGCAATGTCCACGTACCATGGCTCGTCCACCTTGTCCATCGCCATGAGATATTCATCTGGAAAATCATCATGGATACTCGATTCGTAAAGGATTTCGAGATTTAGATTCTCGAGTATAGACAAGTGGTCAGCCGTTAGATTTTCAGCACCCTTCTTATCCCGAATCTCGATATCGAATTCTTGCAAAAGCAAGATCCATCTAAGCAGTCGAGGTTTTGCATCCGGTTTCGAAAATAGGTACTTCAGAGCAGAATGGTCCGTAAAAACAATAGTCTTAGACAAGACTAAGTAGGACAGGAACTTATCAAACGAAAAGACCACCGCAAGGAGCTCCTTTTCAGTGGTAGTATAATTCAATTGTGCTCCCTGCAAGGTCTTGCTTGCATAGTAAATGGGTCGGAAGTGTTTCTCGACCCTTTGACCCAAAACAGAGCCAACAGCAAAATCAGAAGCATCGCACATAAGCTCGAATGGAAGGGACCAATTCGGAGCAATTATGATTGGTGCATTGATCAGTTTCTCCTTAAGAAGATTGAATGCCTTAAGACACTCTTCGAAGAAATTCCAAGGTGTATCCTTTTCGAGGAGTTTGTTCATCAGGTTAGCAATTTTAGAAAAATCCTTAATAAACTGCCGGTAAAAACCGGCGTGCCAGAGAAAACTCCGAACACCCTTAACATCGGTGGGAGGTGGAAGGTTCTTAATAGCCGTTACCTTCGCGGAATCCACCTCAATACCGTCCCTAGAAATCTTGTGCCCGAGAACTATGCCCCCTTGAACCATGAAATGGCACTTTTCCCAATTGAGCACAAGATTAGACTTCTCACACCTTTCCAACATCCACTCTAAATTAAGAAGGCATGAATCAAAAGTGTCACCGAAGACCGAAAAGTCATCCATGAACACCTACATGCAATCCTCTATCATATCGTGGAATATGGCCATCATGCACCTTTGAAAAGTGGCCGGAGCATTGCAAAGGCCAAAGGGCATGCGTCGGTATGAGAATGTGCCATACGGACACGTGAAAGTAGTTTTCTCCTGATCCTCGGGCGAGATAGGAATTTGGAAATAGCCCAAAAAACCATCAAGAAAACAATAAAAGCTGTTTCCCGCTAACCTCTCTAGCATTTGATCCATGAAAGGTAACGGGAAGTGGTCTTTGCGTGTGGCGTCGTTCAACCTTCGATAGTCAATACAAACACGCCACCCCGTGACAGTCCTAGTGAAAATTAACTCATTTTTATCGTTGATGGTAATAGTCATACCACCTTTCTTAGGTACACAGTGTACCGGGCTAATCCAAGGACTGTCAGAGATCGGGTAAATCAGACCTGCATCGAGGAGCTTAATGATCTCTTTCTTCACTACATCTTGCATGTGCGGGTTCAACCTCCTTTGTCGTTGCACCACAGGTTTGGAGTTATCCTCCATTAGGATTTTGTGGGTGCAATAAGAGGGACTAATACCCTTAATGTCGTGAATTTTCCACGCAATGGCCGGTTTATGGGCCTGCAGCATGGTTACAAGCTCAGTTTTCTAACCTGTAGTAAGAGAAGAAGAAATAATTACCGGGAGCTTAGATTCCTCCTGCAAATAAACGTATTCCAAATGATCAGGAAGTGGCTTCAATTCTAACTCGGGAGGTTCTTCAATTGAAGACTTGCTCCGGTAATCCGCATCACGTTCGAGTTCTTTGAACTCCTCCTCAGTCGGCTCATAGCCGTTTTCCATCAAGGTGGTCAAAATATTCACCTCCTTTACCTGCAACTCTTCATCAATTTCAACCAATGAACATTCTCCTGAACCCTGTAACTCTGGAAATTCCTGTAACAACTCAGACTGGACATTCACAGTGTTAAGAAAATAACATGTATCATCAGTGTAGGCAGGGTATTTTAAAGCATGGTCGATTGAGAAAGTTGCATGCAAATCATCTATCCTAAGGGTCAACTGTTGGCCATAAACATCAATGATACACCTAGCAGTATTCAAAAATGGCCGACCCAAAATCAGTGGAATCCTCTCATCCACTTCCATATCCAACACCACGAAATCGGCCGGAAAAACCAACGACCCGGTCTTAACTAGCATATTCTCGATAATTCTACGAGGGAATTTAATAGAGCGGTCCGCTAGCTGAATAGCCATACGCGTGGGTTTCAACTCCCCGGGGTCTAGCTTCAAATAAATAGAATAGGGCATTAAATTTATGCTAGCCCCCAAATCTGCCAACGCCCTCATACAATCCAAATTACCCAGTAAGCAAGGGATGATGAAACTCTCAGGATCCTCAAGCTTCTCGGGAAGCTTGTTTGCAACTACCGCTGAGCATGCGACATTCAACCTGACTGAAGACACGTTCTCCAGCTTCTTCCTGTTAGTTAACAAGTCCTTAAGAAACCTTGCATACTTGGGCATACCTGCAATCACATCAATAAAAGGCAAATTAATGTTAACTTTTTTAATCAAGTCCATGAACTTGGACTTTTCTGCCTCCAGCTTTTCCAATCTCTGCTTCCTCGGGAATGGGAGCGGTGGTTGATACTCTTTAACTATCGGTCTCGCAGCAACAGTTTCTGGTACCCTCACAACTTTCTCAATCACCTGTTCTGGCTCCTTTCCCCCCTCCGGTTCACTAACAACAACCGGCTCACTATCCTTAACCAACGGTGCTCGTAAATCATACTCATCGGGCTTCCTTGGTGAATCATATGCTAAACCACTGCGTGTAGTGATAGCATTAACGTGCCCATTCTTCGGGTTGTTATCTGTCTTACTCGGTAACTCTCCCGATTTTCTCACATTATTCTGACTAGCAAGTTGACCAATTTGTTTCTCCAGATTCTGAATAGCTGCTTGTTGATTTCGAAACATTTGACCATTCTTCTCATTGTTCTGAGTAACAGTAGTAACAAGCTGAGTTTGAGAAATCACAAGCTTCTCGATCATAGCTTCAAGGTTAGACTTTTTCTCTTCGGCTTGGGGTTTCTGAAAATACCCGGGAGTTTGCTGTTGATATCCTCCACTAGAACCTGGCTAAAACCTCGAACCTTGATTACCTTGAGGATTATAGGGATTGTTGAAATTCCTATTAAACTGCGCACGTCCCTGAAACTGATTGTTGTTCTGCTGACTAATATAAGCGATCTCTTCCTTTTGCCCTATCGTTAGCCCCGCATCACAATCTTTTTCCAGATGTAATCCCCCACAATACTCACACCCAACCTTCATACCATGAATATCCTTATTTATCTTCTCCAAATTCCTACCAAAGGAATCCAACTTAGCACTTATAGACCCAAAATCGTCATATGCTCCAGTGGTTTCGGTTCTCTTAACTGAAGCTGAACGAGTTAACTCATTATCTTGATGCCATTCGTGAGTGTAAGCAGCCTGCTTTTCAATAATCGCTAGTGCCTCTTCTTCGGTTTTATCCATTAAAGTTCCACCTGCTGCTTGATCAATACTCTGACGAGTTGGAATGTCACACCCCTTATAGAAAATCTGGACCTTCTGTAAATCATTCAACCCGTGATTCGGACACGAGCGTAATAAATTAGAATAACGGTCCCAAGCATCAAACAGTGTCTCGCTGCTCTTTTGTCTGAATTGAGAAATATCTGCTTGAAGTCTAGCAGCTCGAGACGCAGGGAAAAACTTTGATAAGAACTTATCTACTAACGTATCCCAAGAAGTAATCGCCCCCTCCGGTTGCTTATCTAACCACCTCTTGACTTCTCCCTTAAGAGTCCAGGGAAAAAGCCTCATCTTAATCGAAGTATCGGCAACCTCATGCAGTTTGAACAAGTTGCAAACATCATTGAAAATACGAAGATGCTCGTTAGCATCCTCACTATCCTTGCCATAAAATTGGCAGTCAGAATAAATCAAACTCAGGATCGGCCCTGTAATTTGAAAAGGCTGTGTGATGTCCGGTTGAGTGATCGAATTGCCTTGGCCCCCTCGTGTGGCCTTCAACTTTTCTGCCATAGTCTGAGGACGATTAGGTTGATCTTGGTCAGCCATATCTTCAGTCTCGAAAAGATTTAATGAAATGTAATATTCTTCTTCTTCTCTGATCTCAGGTGGTGTATCGGGCACCACAGTCTCAGAACTACTTCCCAAATTAATTATATTAGCACTCGAAGAAAAAGATGAATCCACCGTAGACTGTTGCTCTTGACTTAAAGCTCTGAATAACTCTCTTTCGGGTTCTGCAAATGGTTGAAGAATCGGAGAATTAGAAGAACGCGTATGTGGCATGCACTACCTGTTATCTGCGAAATCACAACTAACAACTGATTAAACGCACCGATTCAACTGAGAATAACGAAAAGAAATAATAAACTAAAACTAAAATTAAACTAAAAACAATTAGATAACAATACCACCAAAATGTAATTCGGAGTTGAGACTTACCAATACCACCAAAATGTAGCCAAGAACGAGATGAACAACTTTAATACTTGAGACTTGACCCGATTCACCCTTCTTCTTCCTCAAATGGAGCTCTCTCTCTCTCTCTCTCTCTCTCTAAACTCTCTTCCTCTCTCTAGGGTTGAAGATGAGAGTGTTTATGGTATAAAATGAGGATAAGATGAGGCTTGACCAGCTTTTGTGGTCACCAAACCGGCACCCTTGTGAATTGACCAAGATGCCCCTTTTAAAACATAAAAATAACGAATCAGTTCTGCCAGCTCGTTTTGCGCGCGTTCGGCCAAGTGCGCTGCGCGCGTATGTGCTGAAACGTAATCAGGGTCTTACAGAAAGACTTGCTCAAACTGAATTTCAATTTGACCAACGTAACGTGCATTTTGACCAGCCAAAAAATACATTGATTCCAAAGACCTATCGTCGTGAATTTCAGTCGGACACACATTACCGAAGTAATCATTCCACATAATCATCTTCAATGTATGTGTTCTTGGATCAGTACCCACACATTTATAAGCCATTTCGTTTAACTGCATACAATTAATCTTTTAGTATAGTGGAAAACTGGTTCTAAGTGATGTTTCATCATCAGTTAACCACCCATTTTGAAATGTAATTCTACCACCCCAAATAAAATAAACCATAAAACCAGTTTATTCGGCCATTATATGTGATGAATATAATGGTGTTTTAGTGTTTTCAGTAATATGAGGATGTGTTTTAGTGATTAAAGAACAAGATGTAATCACAATGGAATTGAGATTAATTGATTCCAATCATAGCTGTATAAATAAAATTTTTGGCTGAAAAATTCAAATGCACTCAAACAATGACATGATAGATTGCAGCTTTGCAGTAATAATACACTGAAAAATACAGTAATAATACACTGAAAAAACTGAAAAAGCAGTAAATATCAGCGTCCAAACCGGCATTTGAAAGGCCGGTTTGCAGTGAATATCAGTATATGTCAGAAACGTACTACGTATATATACGTTTAGGGTTTATGAGGACCCAAACCGGCAAATGAAATGTCGGTTTGGAACTTGACTGATCAACCGACGTTTGAAACATCGGTTTACCTATTTCTATAATATATTTTTTTTTGAAAAACCATTTCTGTAATTACTCTAACAAAAAAAACCTTTTTAAAAAAAATTCTGCACTTGACAGGAGCCAACAGAGTGAAATGTAGGCCCCACATGATTTTTTTATTTTTCTTTTTCTAATTGTTAGGTATATTTTAAATAAAAAACGGTAACTTTATAGCCTTTTAGATTTTTTTTTTTCAAAAATCAATTAATTTTTACATTATAAATACACATATACAACTTTAACATTATTTCTCACACAATCTATCTACTTTCTAATAGGGGTGTTCATTAAATGGTTTAACCCGAAAAATCAACCGATCAAAATGATTTTGGATGGAACAGATTTGACTAATTTGGATTTAGTTCGGATTTTCGGTGGCACCCGAATAATAAATTGGTTTTCGGATCGACTTTGGATTTAATAATAAAAATATGGATTTAACCTGAAAAACCTAATTAATATAGTACGGAGTAGTTATGTTTTATTATGTATGACAATGACAATATGACAATGGTAACTATTGAATTAAATTACAATAATATTTAAGATATAAATGCGTTAAGCTTATTGAAACTTAATCATTTTTTTTGTCAAATGTAAATCAACCGACTGAATAATGATCTTTAACATTTGCAAGTTACTCTAAATTTTGTTAAATCAACTTGTTGTAAATCAAGGGATTGAATACTGTATCTTGTTTAATTAACTTATTAACTACGGAGTAATCCAATTTAATTAACTTGATTCGGCTACTTAACAAAAAACTTAGATGAAGTACAAATGCATACCATATTATTGTTTTTAATCCACAAAACAAGATGTCTATTGATTTTTATTACTGCATTTATTCATGACTCTCTAAATCGGTTTAACGGTGAACCGATCCAAATAAACCTATCTATGTTTGTTTGGATCAGTTTGGTTTTTCAATATTTAGTTTGGTTATTGGGGCTCAAAAATAATTTTTGAAAACCGATTTACACAAACCGATTACACCATATAAACCACAAACCGACCAAATGTACACTTCTACTTTTTAATATTTCTCACACAATCTATCTACTTTCTAATCTTTCACCGAACACATTTGAAACCTCCCGAATCATTAATATGTTCGGAACATTTAGTTTTATTTGTTATAAATTTCGTATTATTTATCATTATCATCATTTATACATATTTTTATACTTATATCTATTTTATATTTATATTTATAATACAGTATATATTTATACTTATATTATATGCGGAGTATTATATATTTGAAAGGGTAGGTGATCCTCACACACACCACTTTTTGATCTATGTACACTTAATTATGTATTTTATCCTTAATTTTATACTTACAATAATAATATAAATTAACTCCATAAATTAATCTAGAAGCATAATTGTAATTTTATGAAACGAAAGTATATACGGATAAAAAGTGGTATTTTGAGAATCACCTAAGTATTCAATTAAAAAAATAAAGTTGCACACAAAATAACACAGTAACATTACTCAATTTCGTGGACGTTGGGAAGCAGAGGCATATATATAGGAGTAGAAGGAAGGGGCAAAATAGGGAAAGTACTCCGTAATCAAGTATGACAAAAATACGGAAAAAGTAACAAAGATGAGGTGACGTAAATACCCCTTCTTCGGAACCAAAAAGAAACCCTAATTTTATGAATTCAATACCCTTATCTCTCAAATATTCAATCTTTTTTCCCCAATTCTGCCCTTACCTCCCCTTTTATCTTTCAGCCTCTTTCAGGTATTTCACCACACTCACTCACTCATCCCTGCCAATATTTTAATTTCCCCCTTTTCAACCCCCAATTCTAAACAACAAACCCTAATTTTTTAATTGAACTACATCATGTCACTAATCTCATCTTATATTACTCGTTTGCAGGTGTTCTTACCTAATTACTCTTGGATTTATCAATTTAAAGGTTATTCATTACTCAATTTCTTGGAATTTAGGTGAGTCCTTCTAACTAGTTTTTTCTATATATTTAGTCTGCGTGATTTTGTATCAATATGATTTTGTGATTATTTGTAATAAAATTTGGATAGATGCTGGAATAAATATGATTATTGACATATTTTAAGTGTTAAACTTTCGAATTATCACTAGTACTTGAGTACAAAAGTAGCTGCTTATCAGCTTGTATTATTATTATTAGTTAAATTTATTAATACTCAAGTAGTAATTAGCTTAAGATTCGTTATAATTTTTAGAAAACTTAGGGTCAAAATAATAAAATTTGGTAACTTTACTTGGCTATAACAGGTAATTGATGAATTATGTGGTTGCTTAGGGTTTGATTAGTAAGTGAGTGTTTTGAATTTAGAAGATTGTGATTTTATACTTTTGTTTAAACAGGGCATTCGATGTATCTTATCTTGTGGATTCAGGAGTTTATATGAAAGTATTGTGGGTAGTAAATTTACTATGGATAACCATGAGATGATTATTGGGTCTAGACCGGATATACCATTGGTTCAAAACCAACAATTGGGATTAAGGCATGGTCAGAGTTTAGACGTTGTGCAAAATCGTAATATGGGTTTAGGACAGCACAACCATAAGCACGATGGAAAGTTAGGCGACGTTGGTAGTCAAGATATACAATTGAAAAGTGGTCATGCCAGTGAATTGATACGTGAGATAGCAAGTCAATATGATGATGATAATCAACAGGATAATGGATATGATGATAATGATGAAGAACATGATGATCTTGATCATGATCATGATCAAGAAAGGATTAAGAACCATGATTCCCATTTAGTTCTCTCTGATCAAACCAATAACTTAGGTTTATCTGGTAACCATGCATTGCCAGTTGTAGATAACCACGAGCTTGATGAAAACTTAGACCTTGTGGTGGACCCACACTCTGAAATGGGTGCGGTCCCAGTCCCTTTATCAGCTCAACACACAGAACTCGTGGTAACAACCCCGGTAATTCAAACACGAACTTTAGCCCCACCTCCAAACTATGAATTAATGGTTGGTCAAGAATTTCCTGATGTTTCAAGCTGTCGAAGGGCATTAAGACAATGTGCAATTGCTCTACATTTCGAGATACAAACTGTTAAATCTGACAAAACACGGTTTACTGCCAAGTGTGCTAGTGAAGGCTGCCCTTGGAGAATACATGCTGCTAAACTGCCAGGTGTCCCAACCTTTAGTATCCGAACTATTCATGCTGATCACACGTGTGGTGGGATAGCACACCTTGGTCACCAACAGGCTTCGGTTCAGTGGGTCGCTAATTCAGTTGAACAACGGTTAAAAGAGAATCCACAATGCAAGCCAAAGGAGATTCTAGAAGAGATTCACCGAGTTCATGGTATTACATTATCATACAAACAAGCATGGAGAGGTAAAGAAAGAATTATGGCTGCTTTACGTGGATCTTTCGAAGAAGATTATCGTCTTTTACCTCAATATTGTGATCAAGTCAGACGAACAAATCCCGACAGTATAGCATCAGTTTATGTGAACCCTACTGATAACTGCTTTCAAAGGTTATTCATATCTTTTCAAGCTTCAATTTACGGGTTTTTGAACGCGTGTAGACCGCTTCTCGGGCTCGACCGATGCGTTTTGAAAAGCAAGTATCTTGGGACGTTGCTTTTTGCAACGGGTTTTGATGGTGACGGGGCATTGTTTCCTTTGGCTTTTGGGGTTGTTGATGAAGAAAATAATGATAATTGGATGTGGTTTCTTTCTGAATTGCATAACTTGTTAGAAATCAACACAGAAAACATGCCAAGACTCACGATTTTATCTGATAGACAAAAAAGTATTGTTGATGGTGTGGAAGCCAATTTTCCGACTGCTTTTCATGGTTTTTGCATGCGTCATCTTAGTGAAAGTTTCAGAAAGGAGTTTAATAATAGTATGCTTGTTAATCTTTTATGGGATGCAGCTAGTGCACTTACTGTTATGGATTTTGAATCCAAAGTGTTGGAAATCGAAGAAATATCACAAGAAGCCGCGTATTGGGTTCGGCGAGTTCCTGCTCGTTTATGGGCCACTGCTTATTTTGAAGGAACCCGTTTTGGTCATTTGACAGCTAACATTGTTGAATCACTAAACACTTGGATTCTAGAAGCTTCTGGACTTCCCATAATCCAAATGATGGAATGTTTACGTAGGCAACTTATGACATGGTTCAACGAGCGACGTGAAACCAGTATGCAATGGACTTCAATACTTGTTCCAACGGCCGAAAGACGGGTCTCAGAAGCCATTGATCGGGCCCGAACTTATCAGGTTCTTAAAGCAAACGAGGCTGAATTCGAGGTTATTTCGCATGAAGGGACTAATATTGTTGATATTAGGAACCGTTGTTGTTTGTGTCGGGGATGGCAGCTTTATGGGTTGCCCTGTGCACATGCAGTTGCAGCTCTTTTGTCTTGTAGGCAAAATGTTCATCGGTTTACTGAAAGTTGTTTTACTGTTACAACTTATAGGAAAGCATACTCACAAACGATTCATCCAGTTCCTGATAAAACTACTTGGAAAGAAACGGTGGGTCCCGGTGAAAATGGTGTAACGGAAATTGTTATTAACCCGCCTAAATCGCTTAGGCCACCTGGTAGACCGAGAAAGAGGAGGGTTCGATCAGAAGATAGGGGGCGAGTTAAGCGGGTTGTGCATTGTAGTCGGTGCAATCAGACGGGTCATTTTAGAACTACGTGTTCTGCGCCTATCTGATGATCATCTTTAATCGGTAATGATTGTAAGTGGTAATATTAGGTGTTTGTATTTGTATTTTTAAAATAAGCAGAGATGAATGTGAGTATTGATTAATCTTGTTACATATGTTTATGGCTTTGTTAGTTAAGGCTCGAGTATATATGTTGTATTAAACTTTGCTGTGTTGTAATATGATTAACTGTTACATTTCTCCGTATGTTGATTTTGATTTGTTATTGCAACTCTTTGTGAAGCATCTGTTTGTGAATAATTTATTTTTAGTTTTTTTTTTTTTTCTTCTTTACTTGATACCAATGGAAATTAAGATATGCTTGTGCATGGTAATTTTTAGTTGCAACTTTTTTTTAATGGCGTTTTTTTTTTTTTTGAAAGGCAAGATTTTATAGATAGAAAAAGGAACTAGCAAGAAGCTAGAAACAACACACTGAAGGAAAACCTACGAATAACATGACTATAATTCTACTCATTACATAACCTCACGAGAATACAACCGAAAGACTAGCCTACTGTAGTGACTCGAACTTTTTCATGTTTATATATATTAAATGAAATTGTTATTTACATGATTAAGTGTTTCCAACATGTTAAGTAATCAAACTTGTTAAGACTTGATTAATTGAAATAGGTTTCATATAGACAATTGACCACCCAAGTTTACCGGTGATTCACGAACGTTAAAACTTGTAAAAACTATATGATGACATATATGTGATTATATATATAGTTAACATGATATTATGATAAGTAAGTATCTCATTAGGTATTTTAACAATGAGTTATATACATAAAATTGAGTTTATTGAATTAAGAAACTCGAAACGATATATATAACGATTATCGTTATAACAACGTCTTACTAAATACATATGAATCATATTAAGATATTGGTACACTATGTTTAATCATGATAAATGATAAGTAAACATGTCATTAAGTGTATTAACAATGAACTACATATGTAAAAACAAGACTACTAACTTAATGATTTCGAAACGAGACATATATGTAACGATTATCGTTGTAACAACATTTAACTGTATATATATCATACTAAGATATATTAATATATCATAATATCATGATAATGTAATAATTTAACATCTCTTTAGATATAATAAACAATGGGTTAACAACATTTAACAAGATCGTTAACCTAAAGGTTTCAAAACAACATTTACATGTAACGACTAACGATGACTTAACGACTCAGTTAAAATGTATATACATGTAGTGTTTTAATATGTATTCATACACTTTTGAAAGACTTCAAGACACTTATCAAAATACTTCTACTTAACAAAAATGCTTACAATTACATCCTCGTTCAGTTTCATCAACAATTCTACTCGTATGCACCCGTATTCGTACTCGTACAATACACAGCTTTTAGATGTATGTACTATTGGTATATACACTCCAATGATCAGCTCTTAGCAGCCCATGTGAGTCACCTAACACATGTGGGAACCATCATTTGGCAACTAGCATGAAATATCTCATAAAATTACAAAAATATTAGTAATCATTCATGACTTATTTACATGTAAATAAAATTACACATCATTTATATCTAATCCATATACCAACGACCAAAAACACCTACAAACACTTTCATTCTTCAATTTTCTTCATCTAATTGATCTTTCTCAAGTTCTATCTTCAAGTTCTAAGTGTTCTTCATAAATTCTATAAGTTCTAGTTTCATAAAATCAAGAATACTTCCAAGTTTGCTAGCTTACTTCAAATCTTGTAAAGTGATCATCCAATCTCAAGAAATCTTTCTTATTTACAGTAAGATATCTTTCTAATACAAGGTAATACTCATATTCAAACTTTGATTCAATTTCTATAACTATAACCATCTTATTTCGAGTGGAAATCTTACTTGAACTTGTTTTCGTATCATGATTCTGCTTCAAGAACTTTCAAGCCATCTAAGGATCCTTTCAAGCTAGATCTATTTTTCTCATTTCCAGTAGGTTTATCCACAAAACCTGAGGTAGTAATGATGTTCATAACATCATTCGATTCATATATATAAAACTACCTTATTCGAAGGTTTAAACTTGAAATCACTAGAACATAGTTTAGTTAATTCTAAAATTGTTCGCAAACAAAAGTTAATCCTTCTAACTTGACTTTTAAAATCAACTAAACACATGTTCTATATCTATATGATATGCTAACTTAATGATTTAAAACCTGGAAACACGAAAAACACCGTAAAACCGGATTTACGCCGTCGTAGTAACACCGCGGGCTGTTTTGGGTTAGTTAATTAAAAACTATGATAAACTTTGATTTAAAAGTTGTTCTTCTGGGAAAATGATTTTTCTTATGAACATGAAACTATATCCAAAAATCATGGTTAAACTCAAAGTGGAAGTATGTTTTCCAAAATGGTCATCTAGACGTCGTTCTTTCGACTGAAATGACTACCTTTACAAAAACGACTTGTAACCTGTATTTTCAACTATAAACTTATACTTTTTGTGTTTAGATTCATAAACTTAAGTTCAATATGAAACCATAGCAACTTGATTCACTCAAAACGGATTTAAAACGAAGAAGTTATGGGTAAAACAAGATTGGATAATTTTTCTTGTTGTAGCTACGTGAAAATTGGTAACAAATCTATATTAATCATATCCTAGCTAACTTATATTGTATTATACATGTATTCTAATATATTATGTAATCTTGGGATACCATAGACACGTATGCAAATGTTTTGACATATCATATCGACCCATGTATATATATTATTTGGAACAACCATAGACACTCTATATGCAGTAATGTTGGAGTTAGCTATACATGGTTGAGGTTGATTCCAAAAAAATATATATACTTTGAGTTGTGATCTAGCCTGAGACGTGTATACACTGGGTCGTGGATTGATTCAAGATAATATATATCAATTTATTTCTGTACATCTAACTTTGGACAACTAGTTGTAGGTTACTAACGAGGACAGCTGACTTAATAAACTTAAAACATCAAAATGTATTAAAAGTGTTGTAAATATATTTTGAACATACTTTGATATATATGTACATATTTGTTATAGGTTCGTGAATCGACCAGTGGCCAAGTCTTACTTCCCGACGAAGTAAAAATATGTGAAAGTGAGTTATAGTCCCACTTTTAAAATCTAATATTTTTGGGATGAGAATACATGCAGCTTTATAAATGTTTTACAAAATAGACACAAGTACATGAAACTACTTTCTATGGTTGAATGATCGAAGCCGAATATGCCCCTTTTGCTTGGTAGCCTAAGAATTAGGGAACATCACTAATTTTGAGAATTAGTGCACGCCTAATTGACGCGAATCCTAAAGATAGATCTATTGGGCCTAACAAACCCCATCCAAAGTACCGGATGCTTTAGTACTTCGAGTTTTATATCATGTCCGATGGATTTCCCGGAATGATGGGGATATTCTTATATGCATCTTGTTAATGTCGGTTACCAGGTGTTCACCATATGAATGATTTTTTTATCTCTATGTATGGGATGCGTATTGAAATATGAAATCTTGTGGTCTATTATTACGATTTGATAAATATATAGGTTAAACCTATAACTCACCAACATTTTTGTTGACGTTTAAAGCATGTTTATTCTCAGGTGATTATTAAGAGCTTCCGCTGTTGCATGCTAATATATGGACAAGAGTTGGAGTCAACATGCTTGTATTATATTGTTAAACTGCATTCGAAATTTACTTTGTTGTAACATATTAAAATTGTAAACCAATATGTATTGGTAGTGTGTAAGTGTGATATTTTTTGATTATCATTTCTGATAATCTAGGTGGTGTCCTTTTAACCTTTTCGATAAAATAAAGGTTATGGTTTGTTTTAAAAACGAATGCAGTCTTTGAAAAACGTCTCATATAGAGGTCAAAACCTCTCAACGAAATCAATTAATATGGAACGTTTATAATCAATATGAACGGGACATTTCAGTTGGTATCCGAGCGTTGGTCTTAGAGAACCAGAAATTTGCATTAGTGTGTCTTATCGAGTTTGTTCGGATACATTAGTGAGTATGGACTTCGACCGTGTTTTCTTTAAAAACGATTGCTTAACACTTTTGTTCGAAAAACTATATATTATTAATATGTAAATATTATATGATATATTAACCTCTTAATGTGTTTGATATTGTGTGATAGATGTCTACCACTAGTACAAATCCCATCGACTCATCTAATAATAATGAAGAGTCGAATATACTTTGGGAAGATTCACAAATTCCCGAAGAGGAACCGGAAGAGGAGGAACCGGAAGAGGAGGAACCGGAAGAGGAGGAAGAGGTTTCAGAGGAAGAAATATTGATACCTACTGTAAATCGATTAAATAAAAGAAAATTCTCAACCAACGGACCAAAGTCAATAATGGTCAATGGTGTTTCCGCCGAGGAAGCAAAATATTGGGAAGATTACCAATTTTCCGATGAATCGGATCTCGATGAGGATTCCGATGATGTTATAGAAATTACTTCGACCCAATTTAATAAAGCAAAAGAAAATAATAAGGAAAAAGGTATAAAAATAGAGAAACCTGATTCCAACTCCGATGAACTTTATATGTATCGGCAACGTCCGTATTTCCTAAATTGTAACAATAACCCGGGAACCTCTAAACCACCAGGTTTTTCTAAACCATTGTGGAAAACGACGGCTCGTATCAGAGGAACATCATATATCCCTAGAAAATTAGGAAAACGAACCAAGTCCGAAGAAGAAGAAACCAGTGATTCAGATTAGAGGGTTGTAATCATGTTGTGTATTATATGTATTGTAGTGTGCTTGTCCTTTTATGTTCTATGTAAAAATTGCTTGTATTGTTTGTTAATTATCTTTTACGAATCTAATCCTTGTCTATTTTACAGTATAAAAACAAAATGGACGTTAAGGATAGACAACCGAATATTTTAGAAGACCTACCAGAGGATATGATTGAGGAAATCTTGTCTAGAGTCGGTCAGAATTCATCAGCACATTTAGTTATGGCGGAATTAACTTGTCAAACATTTGAAAGACTTTCCAGAAATGCCTTAGTTTATAAAAGGCTTTCCTTTGATAGGTGAGGTATATCACATTGGGGAGACCGTAAGTTACGCTGTGTTTTCTTTAAAGCGTTAAATGCGGGGAACCCAAATGCAATTTTACGCTACGGGTTAAGAACCTACTTTGACTCAACATATCCCAACATAGGATTTCGTGAGTTAGAAAGAGCTTCTAACATGCAACATAAAGAAGCATGTTATGCTTACGGGTTAATAATGTTCGCTTCTCATCAAATTGAGAAAAAGCACATTGGGTTGCAACTTTTAAATAAAACGTTCCCACAAGTGACGGACTCGGTAGTTGAGATGAGAAACAAGGTTTTTAGATTGTTACGGGGCTGTTGGGCATTACGAAACCCTCGTCCTTTTGACGACATTACAACATGCTGCCTAGCCAATGGTCATAACGGTTACTTTCCACAAAACCAAGGATGGGAAGTCGTCTTAGTAAAACCAGAATGCATGACTTGTTTCTGGACTTATGAATTACGTGTCTTTATTTCTTTTGCTGAACAACTTGCGTATTAACTAGAATTGCCTTTATAGCTGCCGAGTAGCAATGTTATTATGTGTTATATTTCATCCTATATGTATAATAGCGGTATTGTAAGTTGTAATATTTTGTATAAAGTTTGAGCGCGAAATTTTATTGTAATAAGTTTTTCATATAGAAGCATAGTAGTTGAGTTGTATAGTAGCTAGTAAGTATGAACTTAACGGGTAGGTACTGCCCGAATTAAAACTATAAAATGCTAATATGAAGAAAAAGCTTTTATAAATAAGTTCATATAATGCTATGAAATACTATTGACTACTCTTAAATTCTATATGATTAACTCAATTCTTTTAGCTATTTTTGAAGGAAATGGCACCGGCAACTCGTCAGAACTTGAACATGAGTGAGGAAGACTTCCGTGTTTTCCTTGCAGCAAACATAGCCGCAGTACAGGCTGCGATGCAAAATAACAATAACTCTGGATCTAGCAGTGGAACTAATTCCACAAGAAATCGTGTAGGATGCTCCTACAAAGAATTCACTGCCTGCAAACCTTTGGAATTTGATGGAACCGAAGGACCAATTGGATTGAAACGGTGGATCGAGAAGGTCGAATCGGTGTTTGCCATAAGTAAGTGTACTGAAGAGGACAAAGTTAAGTACGCTACGCATACTTTCACAGGTACGGCGTTAACATGGTGGAATACCTATCTCGAGCAGGTAGGATAAGATGCTGCTTACGCACTACCATGGTCAGCATTCAAGCAATTGATGAACGAGCAGTATCATCCCAGAAACGAGGTCAATAAGCTCAAGGTAGAGCTTAGAGAATTACGAATGCAAGGTTTCGATATCACCACGTACGAACGACGATTCACATAATTGTGCCTATTGTGTCCCAGAACGTTCGAAGACGAAGAAGAGAAGATCGACGCATTTGTAAAAGGGTTACCGGAAAGAATTCAAGAAGATGTGAGTTCACACGAGGCCGCCTCCATACAAAAGGCAAGTCGAATGGCTCACAAATTAGTGAACCAGATCGAAGGAAGGATTAAGGAACAGACGACCGAAGAGGCTAACATGAAACAAGTCAAGAGAAAGTGGGAGGAAAACAATGACAAGAGTCACCAATACAACAACAACAATCACAACCACAATCGCAATAACTATCCCAATAACCGCAACATCAATCGCAACAACAACTTCAACAAACGTCCCAACAACAACTACAATAATCATCCCAACAACAATAACAACCGCAACAACAACAATAATCAGAAACAGCAATGCCAAAGGTGTGAAGAGAATCACCCGGGGTTCTGCACAACATTTTGCAACAGGTGTAAAAGAAATGGTCATAGCGCAACAAAGTGTGTGGTCTGCGAACCAATGTATAACAGAACTAAAGGAACAAATAATGTCGGAATGAGTAATGTCGGAACAAGTAGTGTCGGAGCAAGTACTGCCAACGTAGTCTGTTATAAATGTGGAAAACCGGACCACATTATTAAAAATTGCCCAAATCAGGGGAATACTGTAACGACCCGGAAATTTCTGACCAAATTTAAACCTTAATCTTTATATGGTTCCGACACGATAAGCAAAATATGTATGTTGAGTCTAGAAATTTTGAAATCTATATTTGGATAATTAGTTACCCTTTCGACTATTCCCGACGATTCACGAACAAAATGATAAATGAAATAATTATGTTACTATTAAAAAAAAAATTTGTTATAATATGAAAATTTGATACATTTAAAATTATTACATTTATTATTTGTAACATTGTTAAGATCATTATTTTATAGCTAGTAGTAAAATTATAAATTTTGTTATCCATATTAATATTAGCATTATTATTATTAAGAATTACTATTATTATTAATACAAATAATTAGTACTCTGTATTATTATTATTAAAAAAAATTTTTTTTTATTAATTATTAGTATAAATTAGAATATAGGAAAACAGATATATCCATATTTATATGTAACCATCAGTTATTTTTTTTATTTTTATTTTTATTTTTATTCCTACTATCTCTATTATACCCGTGATAACATGTTGCTATCCCAACCAGCTTTTATATTTTTTTTATATATATATTCGTTATCTGAGTAAACTATCTGTCGAACTCTCTTACCCTCAACAATCGAGCATGTCTGTCTGATATAATCAATTAATCATCATCAAAATTATTTAAATACTGCTACTTCTTAAAGGTATAGGCGAGTAAACAATTTTTTTTTTTACATCTCTGTTCGTAAACCCCTTTTTGCTCATAATTTGAAATTGAGTCCATATTAAAAATCTAAAAGTGCAAAAGCGTTCCAAATCATGTCATGAATGTTTTCTCAAAGTTTCAGTTTCCAATTCATAACATCCATTAAGAATTCCCGAGTCAAAGTTTAGTCAACCGAATTGATTTTGAAGGAATTCGTGGTTGTTTTGATGCTCTCAGTTAAACTGATGATTTTAATAGTCTCTAGGATTGATTTTCAATATATTTGAAGTTATAAGATTGGTCTAAATTGCTCCTGAAATCAAAAACAATTTTTGTTTCTTCTTCCCCTGTAGCGACGATAGCAGCTGCACCCTTTTATTTTTTTTTTATTTTTTTCAATACAATTAGTCACAAATTATTTGTTTTCTGTATTGAATACTCGGTTTTACAGTCGTTTTTATAAAAATTAGCAAGAGTATAATTACTTGGGTCGTTTAATAAGAACTGGAGAAGAAGGTGTAATAGAACAATAGATTATATGGGTTAAAACAAAACGGTTCCGTATTAAAACAGAAAATGGGCGATAGCCTAGACGGTTAAGGGATTGAGCGGGTGTACAGGAGGTCGTGGGTTCGAGTCTCATATGGGGTATTTCTTTTTAGGGGAGCTTTTTAAGGGTATATTTTCTTATTACTTTAATTTCAATTATTATTATTGTTATTATTATTATTATTATTATTATTATTGTTATTATTAAGACTAAATATATATATATATATATATATATATATATATATATATATATATATATATATATATATATATATATATATATATATATATATATATATATATATATATATAATTATTATCACAAATACAAATAATATTATTATCCTTAATATTATTAGCATTATATTTATTATTAAGAATTATGTATTATTATCAAAATTAATATTTTCATGAACATTATTATTAAAAACTATAGATATTATCATTATTATGAGATTAATTGTTGAAAACTATCTTTTTACTAAAATTATTAATTTTACTATCATTAGTATTATTATCTTTAATCTAGTAACACTACAATTAACTTTTATTTACAAAACCAAAGATAAAAATATATAAATATATTTATTACATAAGTATACTAATATTACATAAAATTTTGTTTTAACTAATATTATTAATATAACGTTAATTAAATATCAAATAAGTATTATAAAGTATCACAAGTATTATTGAAATTATAAATAAGTATATCAATCTTAAAACATAACAAAATATATAAACTTATTTGATTTATATTATAATGTGTTAATAAATATTCAAATGATATAGGTTCGTGAATCGAGACCAACCTTATACGTGTTCAGTGATATTCTATGTATTTTTACTACAAAATACATTAGGTGAGTATATAGTCCCACTTTTAAACTCTAAATATTTCGGGATGAGAATACATGTATTTTATGTTTTACGATATGGACACAAGTAACTGAAAAATATATTCTACGTTGAGTTGTACCACTGGCATACTTCCCTGTAGCTTGGTAACTATTATTTACAGCGGTATTGTAAACGCGAATCCTGTTGATAGATCTATCGGGCCTGACAACCCCAACCGGACTGGACGACCAGTATTCAACGGTTGCACAGTACTTCGTTTCGTGACTACACTTGGTACGGTGTAGTAAGATTTCATAATAAAGGGAATATGCGACGTGAATAAATGTTAAGTATGGTTACCAAGTGCTCAACCACTTAGAATATTTTTTTTTATTAAAATGTTTACATATGAAATCTTGTGGTCCATAGTTATAACGCTGCTAGCATCAAACCTATATCTCACCAACTTTATGTTGACATTTTAAAGCATGTTATTCTCAGGTACGAATTAAGTCTTCCGCTGTGCAATAGCTCATATTAAAGATATTAATTGGATTCGATCATCGCAATGGGACCAACTACTGAAGACTTTGTCCGTACAGATTAGGACCGGTCCTTTCAGTTGGTATCAGAGCGGTGGTCTTAGAGAACCAGGACTTGCATTAGTGTGTCTGACTAGTAAGTTGTTAGGATACATTAGCGAGTCTGGACTTTGACCGTGTCTACATGTCAAAAGTTTTGCTTATCATTTCTAGTCGGAAACCATCTGCTTATCATCCTTAGGAAATTGCCTGCTTGTCATTCTTAAGTCTAGACTCGTCTTACTGCATTTACTGCATCGATAGTGTATAGACAAAATTCATATCTTAGCGTATCTGATAATTCATATTTTAGCGCATCTGTAGACTTGCCTGACAAACGCCGTAGGTTCCTCTGTAGTCTACGAAATCTTTAGTGATATATATAGATATTCTATATAACTAGAATATCATCTGACATTCGAAAAATCATTTCACATCGAAGATCTCTTCCATCCACCAAATTGCCCTTTTTAACCTGAAGCGCTTACCGGCGAAATTGTTCGAGAAACCATTTTCTCTCCCCTTTGTCCGAATATCTCGTCACGATTACATACTATTCCATATTTCGAATCTTATTCATTCGCTCGCCCCAACCGCCAATCATTCCGGTGTACTAGCAGAAGTTAACGAACTTCGCGCTCGCGTGACGGCTTTGAAGAACATGGTGCGAAGGTTGCAAACACC
Organism: Rutidosis leptorrhynchoides; assembly: GCF_046630445.1. Classification (NCBI taxonomy): domain Eukaryota; kingdom Viridiplantae; phylum Streptophyta; class Magnoliopsida; order Asterales; family Asteraceae; genus Rutidosis; species Rutidosis leptorrhynchoides. Next base: position 93,117,509 of record NC_092338.1, on the reverse strand, counting down.
AGCAGCAGCACCAACAGCATAATCTGTACCACCATCATCAACGCCGACAGTACTCAAATCACCCTCAACCACAACCGCGTCGTAAACCTCAACATCATAATCTGTGCCTTGGATATCAACATCACACGCCTCGATATCACCATCTATACTTTGAGTATAAATCTTGTTCTACATATCGTTCTACATCGATTATCTTCGCTTTACGTATCGTTCTATCTCATTTATCTTCGTTTGACATGACGATTATGTAATTTCTAAAGTTTTAGAGATTATGTAATCTAGTATTAACGATAAATCAAATGAGTTTAATATCCTATTGACTCATTAAATTCATAATTACATCTGAAGAAAATATATATGCAAGTATATTTTCATAAAGATTGTAATTAAAAATTCTTTCGTACAAACTGTTAATGATGAAAATATTTTAACGGGTGGGTAGTACCCGAGGAATATTTAGAATTCACATTAATAAGTTACGTTGTACATTCTCTGAATCTGATTCAACGGTCATTTGCTATCCTACTTACAATTACCGATATACGTATCCGTTTATCCCAGATTAATCATTTTCATTTAAATTCATATTTGGATTTTTACCTACCCGAATCCAACAAGTGGCATAAAGAAGAAATATTGGACAAATTAAAAATTTTTAGAAACACACGAATTAACTAATTAAAAATCTGTTAAGGATTTCACGCTAACTGTTCCGGCTAACTGTTCCCAGCTAACTGAATAACATTTAATTTATCGCAATTTACATTCTCGCAATTTTAATTTCTGCACTGTACATACTGTCGGGACATATGTACAACAATACGTCGGATTAATTCTGAGACAACACGTTGTATAATGGGTCATGATATATATTTATTTATTTTACGCATTTTAAATAACGGGACACGTATACAAGGTTTCGACTTATCATATCGACCCATCTATATATATATTTCGGAACGACCATAGACACTCTATAGTTGGCTATACAGGGTTGAGGTGGATTCCAAAATATATATATACTTTGAGTTGTGATCGACACTGAGATCGGTACACGGGTTACGATACGTATTTATTAATTCGAATATTATATATTAAATTATATATGTTACTGAGCTATCGGACTAACAGACTGCTAACTATGGACAAGTAAAATGAATTAAAATATTGATTATAACATATGAAACTAAACTAATCTTCAAGTTTGCCACTTGAGTCTATCTTAAACCTCATTCGTATCTTGGCGAATACAATTCGCATTCACAACTTTTCGTGATTCTTGAAAACACCCCGATCGAAAAGATGAACCAACCGCATTTCATCTAAGGAAGAAAAAGGTTTATGCATCTGAAAAACTCTCGAATCCAAATTCATAGTTTAACACATACCGTGTTGAATCCTTTGCCATTTATTAGCAAAAACAACCCTACAATTCCTTTTCAAGAAGCTAATTTTGTCGCAGCTCCACTTCGACTTCTCAGTGAGACTACTCCTACTATAACCTCGATATTTATACGTTATTCTTTCGCCGTCGTTACCGGAGAATCTTTTATATTCCGTGACGTCATCAGCAGATGTACCAGCAGCTCGTCATCTCTTTAGCGAACTCCGCAATCAGTATTTTGAAATCTCGCATAACTTCTCCAGTTATACCTATAGCGTTTATCCCTAAGAATTTCATACTCTGAATGTGAAATTTCTGAAAAACACCCTGAACTGCGAACTAGTCCTTGAAATGCTGATGAAGCAGCAAAAACTGTAAACGACTATAACAAGTCAAAAGTACAGTATGTTGGAAAAGCTCGGAAAACGAGAAGAGTTGGAACTGGAAAACGGATTGAGCAAAATATGAAGGAGACCGTGGACAAATCGTGAAAACTAAACCTGACTTCAAGGAATCCAAATGATTTCGTACCTGCTGAAATCATTAGCAAACACCTTACTCATTATTCTAAACCTTTCCAGATGATATTCATCATCATCATCTTATCTTAGATATTATAAGATATCTTCATATCTTCCGTTATACATATTCCCCATATTTCTGGAAATATTTTCACAACTATTCTTATCTGGGATCATTTATCTCTCTGTAACATCTGCGTTACAATATAAAAGAAACTGTGTTAGTTTCTAAGTTCTAAAACTTTCAAGTTTAAAATAGGAATGTTCTGAAGCAGTGTTGGGAACTGATGCATGAATTAGTATAATATAATGAAACTTGATCAACTTCATTATATTACAGTAAGTCATGTTGAGTTTCTAATGGAATGTGATGATTCACAGTACCATCATCATATGCCATGTTACACGGCTCTTACATTCTATCTAAATTCTAAAAACATCAAGAAAATATTTCTTGATGATTCGGTCTTTTTCAGGATAATCTGGTAATTTGATAAATCAAAATCGTTCTATTACCATTCCTTTCTTAGAGCATTAGCTATGTTCATTCTAAATCTCATACCTACGAATTCTGGACCATTACTCGCTTGACCCAAAGTCGGGAAGAGAAAACGAAAGTATGAAGCTTTGAAAAATAATGAAGAATACAAAGACTGAAAACCACCTATGATTTACAAACCGTGTATATCAATACGTATTGCCATGTAAAGACACGGGAGAATTAAAAACATTATCACTCCAAGGAAATAATAGAAATGAATAGATTCTTCTGGCGGTAGATGAAAGAGAAGAATGAAAGATATGGAGGTTAGGAGTGTAACAATAATCAGAACGGAATGGAGCATATTGGTGAATGTTTTAAAGTAGGAATTAAGGAGAAAGAGTAGAAGATGTAGGATATGGAAATAAGGAAACAAAGAAGGTAGATTTATAATGTAAAATCCGACAAAGAAATCGAAACAGATTTGCTGCATTAAATCAAAGGAGATCCTGTTTCCTAAATCGCCGAAAAACCAAATCTTATAACGTAAGATTTTCTTTAAATTCCATAAATTCCGGAAATTAATCCTAATCACATCATCGGTTAAACAATTCTATATTTACTCATTTTACTCTTTTGTGATAGCTTCACTCGTGCGTTTCACTTGATCGAATCGTTTTATCTATATCTCTCAATACTGATAAAACTTCATTATCACCTCATATTCGTTATGAAAACATTCTTATTGTTATCTATGACGACCCCTATCAAATTTCGGGGGCGAAATTTCTTTAACAGGTGGGTACTGTAACGACCCGGAAATTTCCGACCAAATTTAAACCTTAATCTTTATATGGTTCCGACACGATAAGCAAAATATGTATGTTGAGTCTAGAAATTTTGAAATCTATATTTGGATAATTAGTTACCCTTTCGACTATTCCCGACGATTCACGAACAAAATGATAAATGAAATAATTATGTTACTATTAAAAAAAAAAATTGTTATAATATGAAAATTTGATACATTTAAAATTATTACATTTATTATTTGTAACATTGTTAAGATCATTATTTTATAGCTAGTAGTAAAATTATAAATTTTGTTATCCATATTAATATTAGCATTATTATTATTAAGAATTACTATTATTATTAATACAAATAATTAGTACTCTGTATTATTATTATTAAAAAAAAAAATTTTTTATTAATTATTAGTATAAATTAGAATATAGGAAAACAGATATATCCATATTTATATGTAACCATCAGTTATTTTTTTTATTTTTATTTTTATTTTTATTCCTACTATCTCTATTATACCCGTGATAACATGTTGCTATCCCAACCAGCTTTTATATTTTTTTTTTATATATATATTCGTTATCTGAGTAAACTATCCATCGAACTCTCTTACCCTTAACAATCGAGCATGTCTGTCTGATATAATCAATTAATCATCATCAAAATTATTTAAATACTGCTACTTCTTAAAGGTATAGGCGAGTAAACAATTTTTTTTTTACATCTCTGTTCGTAAACCCCTTTTTGCTCATAATTTGAAATTGAGTCCATATTAAAAATCTAAAAGTGCAAAAGCGTTCCAAATCATGTCATGAATGTTTTCTCAAAGTTTCAGTTTCCAATTCATAACATCCATTAAGAATTCCCGAGTCAAAGTTTAGTCAACCGAATTGATTTTGAAGGAATTCGTGGTTGTTTTGATGCTCTCAGTTAAACTGATGATTTTAATAGTCTCTAGGATTGATTTTCAATATATTTGAAGTTATAAGATTGGTCTAAATTGCTCCTGAAATCAAAAACAATTTTTGTTTCTTCTTCCCCTGTAGCGACGATAGCAGCTGCACCCTTTTATTTTTTTTTTTTATTTTTTCAATACAATTAGTCACAAATTATTTGTTTTCTGTATTGAATACTCGGTTTTACAGTCGTTTTTATAAAAATTAGCAAGAGTATAATTACTTGGGTCGTTTAATAAGAACTGGAGAAGAAGGTGTAATAGAACAATAGATTATATGGGTTAAAACAAAACGGTTCCGTATTAAAACAGAAAATGGGCGATAGCCTAGACGGTTAAGGGATTGAGCGGGTGTACAGGAGGTCGTGGGTTCGAGTCTCATATGGGGTATTTCTTTTTAGGGGAGCTTTTAAGGGTATATTTTCTTATTACTTTAATTTCAATTATTATTATTGTTATTATTATTATTATTATTATTATTATTATTATTATTATTATTATTGTTATTATTATTATTATTAAGACTAAATATATATATATATATATATATATATATATATATATATATATATATATATATAATTATTATCACAAATACAAATAATATTATTATCCTTAATATTATTAGCATTATATTTATTATTAAGAATTATGTATTATTATCAAAATTAATATTTTCATGAACATTATTATTAAAAACTATAGATATTATCATTATTATGAGATTAATTGTTGAAAACTATCTTTTTACTAAAATTATTAATTTTACTATCATTAGTATTATTATCTTTAATCTAGTAACACTACAATTAACTTTTATTTACAAAACCAAAGATAAAAATATATAAATATATTTATTACATAAGTATACTAATATTACATAAAATTTTGTTTTAACTAATATTATTAATATAACGTTAATTAAATATCAAATAAGTATTATAAAGTATCACAAGTATTATTGAAATTATAAATAAGTATATCAATCTTAAAACATAACAAAATATATAAACTTATTTGATTTATATTATAATGTGTTAATAAATATTCAAATGATATAGGTTCGTGAATCGAGACCAACCTTATACGTGTTCAGTGATATTCTATGTATTTTTACTACAAAATACATTAGGTGAGTATATAGTCCCACTTTTAAACTCTAAATATTTCGGGATGAGAATACATGTATTTTATGTTTTACGATATGGACACAAGTAACTGAAAAATATATTCTACGTTGAGTTGTACCACTGGCATACTTCCCTGTAGCTTGGTAACTATTATTTATAGCGGTATTGTAAACGCGAATCCTGTTGATAGATCTATCGGGCCTGACAACCCCAACCGGACTGGACGACCAGTATTCAACGGTTGCACAGTACTTCGTTTCGTGACTACACTTGGTACGGTGTAGTAAGATTTCATAATAAAGGGAATATGCGACGTGAATAAATGTTAAGTATGGTTACCAAGTGCTCAACCACTTAGAATATTTTTTTTTTTATTAAAATGTTTACATATGAAATCTTTTGGTCCATAGTTATAACGCTGCTAGCATCAAACCTATATCTCACCAACTTTATGTTGACATTTTAAAGCATGTTATTCTCAGGTACGAATTAAGTCTTCCGCTGTGCAATAGCTCATATTAAAGATATTAATTGGATTCGATCATCGCAATGGGACCAACTACTGAAGACTTTGTCCGTACGGATTAGGACCGGTCCTTTCAAATACTAATGGGCAGGACCGCAGAAGAGTTTTCAATATTAATACGGCAGAAGTGCAGGAAGACCCGGAGCTTGTTACTGGTACGTTTCTCATTGACAATAAATCTGCTTATATTTTATTTGATTTGGGTGCGGATAGAAGCTATATGAGTAGAGATTTTTGTGCTAAACTAAGTTGCTCATCGACGCCCTTGGATAATAAATTTTTACTCGAATTAGCAAATGGTAAATTAATTACAGCAGATAATATATGTCGGAATCGAGAAATTAAACTGGTTAGCGAAACATTTAAGATTGACTTGATACCAGTAGAGTTAGGGAGTTTTGATGTGATAATCTGTATGGACTGGTTGAAAGAAGTGAAAGCAGAGATCGTTTGTTACAAAAATGCAATTCGCATTATACGAAAAAAAGAAAAACCCTTAATGGTGTACGGAGAAAAGAACAACGCGAAGTTAAATCTTATTAGTAACCTGAAAGCACAAAAACTAATAAGAAAAGGTTGCTATGCTGTGCTAGCACACGTCGAGAAAGTAAATTCCGAAGAAAAGAACATCAATGATGTTCCCGTCGCAAAAGAATTTCCCGATGTATTTTCGAAAGAATTACCGGGACTACCTCCACACCGATCCGTTGAATTTCAAATAGACCTTGTACCGGGAGATGCACCAATAGCTCGTGCTCCATACAGACTCGCACCTAGTGAAATGAAGGAACTTCAGAGCCAATTACAAGAACTTTTAGAGCGTAGTTTCATTCGACCAAGCACATCACCGTGGGGAGCTCCTGTTTTGTTTGTCAAGAAGAAGGATGGTACATTTAGGTTATGTATCGACTACCGAGAGTTGACCAAACTTACCATCAAGAACCACTACCCACTACTGAGAATCGACGACTTATCTGATCAACTACAAGGCTCGTCAGTTTATTTAAATATTGATTTACGTTCTGGGTATCATCAAATGCGGGTGAAGGAGGATGATATTCCAAAGACTGCTTTTAGGACGCGTTACGGTCATTACGAGTTTATGGTTATGCCGTTTGGGTTGACTAAGGCACCAGCTGTGTTCATGGACCTCATGAACCGAGTGTGTGGACCATACCTTGACAAGTTTGTCATTGTTTTCATCGATGACATACTTATTTACTCGAAGAATGATCAAGAGCACGAAGAACATTTGAGAAAAGTACTAGAGTTGCTGAGGAAAGAAAAACGGTACGCTAAGTTTTCAAAGTGTGCATTTTGGTTGGAAGAAGTTCAATTCCTCGGTTACATAGTGAACAAAGAAGGTATTCAGGTGGATCCAGCAAAGATTGAAACTGTTGAAAAGTGGGAAACCCCAAAAACTCCGAAGCATATACGCCAATTTTTAGGACTAGCTGGTTACTACAGAAGGTTCATCCAAGATTTTTCCAGAATAGCAAAACCCTTGACTGCATTAACGCATAAAGGGAGAAAATTTGAATGGAAGGATGAACAAGAAAAGGCGTTTCAATTATTAAAGAAAAAGTTAACTACAACACCTATATTGTCATTACCTGAAGGGAATGATGATTTTGTGATATATTGTGACGCCTCAAAGCAAGGTCTCGGTTGTGTATTAATGCAACGAACGAAGGTAATTGCTTATGCGTCTAGACAATTGAAGATTCACGAGCAGAATTATACGATGCATGATTTGGAATTAGGCGCAGTTGTTTTTACATTAAAGACTTGGAGGCACTACTTATATGGGGTCAAAAGTATTATATATACCGACCACAAAAGTCTTCAACACATATTTAACCAGAAACAACTGAACATGAGACATCGCAGGTGGATTGAATTGTTGAATGATTACGACTTTGAGATTCGTTACCACCCGGGGAAGCAAAATGTGGTAGCCGACGCCTTGAGCAGAAATGACAGAGAACCCATTCGAGTAAAAGCTATGAATATAATGATTCACAATAACCTTACTACTCAAATAAAAGAGGCGCAACAAAGAGTTTTAAAAGAGGGAAATTTAAAGGATGAAATACCCAAAGGATCGGAGAAGCATCTTGATATTCGAGAAGACGGAACCCGGTATAGGGCTGAAAGAATTTGGGTACCAAAATTTGGAGAGCTGAGAGAAATGGTACTTAGAGAAGCTCATAAAACCAGATACTCAATACACCCTGGAACAGGGAAGATGTACAAGGATATCAAGAAACATTTTTGGTGGCCGGGTATGAAAGCCGTTGTTGCTAAATATGTAGGAGAATGTTTGACGTGTTCTAAGGTCAAAGAGGAGCATCAGAAACCATCAGGTCTACTTTAACAACCCGAAATCCCGGAATGGAAATGGGAAAACATTACCATGGATTTCATCACTAAATTGCCAAGGACTGCCAGTGGTTTTGATACTATTTGGTTAATAGTTGATCATCTCACCAAATCAGTACACTTCCTACCAATAAGAGAAGATGACAAGATGGAGAAGTTAACACGATTGTATTTGAAGGAAGTCGTCTCCAGACATGGAATACCGATCTCTATTATCTCTGATAGGGATGACAGATTTATTTCAAGATTCTGGCAGACATTACAGCAAGCATTAGGAACTCGTATAGACATGAGTACTGCCTATCATCCACAAACTGATGGGCAGAGCGAAAGGACGATACAAATGCTTGAAGACATGCTACGAGCATGTGTTATTGATTTCGGAAACAGTTGGGATCGACATCTACCGTTAGCAGAATTTTCCTACAACAACAGCTACCATTCAAGCATTGAGATGACACCGTTTGAAGCACTTTATGGTACAAAGTGCAGGTCTCCGATTTGTTGGAGTGAAGTGGGGGATAGACAGATTACGGGTCCGGAGATAATACAAGAAACTACCGAGAAGATCATCCAAATTCAACAACGGTTAAAAACCGCCCAAAGTCGACAAAAGAGCTACGCCGACATTAAAAGAAAAGATATAGAATTTGAAATTGGAGAGATGGTCATGCTTAAGGTTGCACCTTGGAAATGCGTTGTTCGATTTGGTAAACGAGGGAAATTAAATCCAATGTATATAGGACCATTCAAGATTATTGATCGTGTCGGACCAGTAGCTTACCGACTTAAATTACCACAACAACTCGCGGCTGTACATAACACTTTTCACGTCTCAAATTTGAAGAAATGTTTTGCTAAAGAAGATCTCACTATTCCGTTAGAGGAAATCCAAATCAACGAAAAACTTCAATTCGTCGAAGAACCCGTCGAAATAATGGATCGTGAGGTTAAAAGACAAGCAAAACAAGATACCAATTGTTAAAGTTTGATGGAATGCTCGTAGGGGACCCGAGTTCACCTGGGAACGAGAAGATCAGATGAAGAAGAAATACCCGCACTTATTTCAAGAAGATACGTCAACACCTCCAACTGCTTAAAATTTCGGGACGAAATATATTTAACGGGTAGGTACTGTAGTGACCCGAACTTTTCCATGTTTATATATATTAAATGAAATTGTTATTTACATGTGATAACGCGAAAATTATACATGTTTATTGTCGTTATTTTGATCCAATGTTGTTCCATTTGTATGTAATTGTTATACGTATGTATTGTAATTCATGTACATTTGTAAAAAGTCCATTGTGAATGAATAAATGAAGACCAACAGCGAAAACAGAGTTAAAACGAAGATCGAATGCGTAAAATAGCCCGAAACCACTGAAACAGGTCCAAATGCGGCGCATCTCTCTTAGATGCGGCGCATCTTTACACCAAATAACTCCCGACAGTTTCAGATGCGGAGCATGAAGACTTCTGGGCCAAAATAGCAACAGATGCGGCGCATCTGAGATGGATGCGGCGCATCTGTCCCAGATGCGGCGCATCTGTCTCAGATGCGGCGCATCTGACCCCCTGCCGACAGTCCTGAGTGCAGAATCGAGCTGGAATCTACTGAACGTAAAGAGATGCGGAGCATCCCAAAGAGATGCGGCGCATCTGGTCACTTTCTGGCCAAAATACCTAACTTTTTAGGCTATTTAATGAAGCAAATGGTTACTTACTTGTGAGAACCTTCACTACTACATTCTCCCCCAGTTTTAAGGCAATTTTCAAGGTCCAAGGAAGGCTACAAGTTAATCTCCACTCTTTCAACATCAATATTAAGCTAGGATCGTTTATCGCAATTGGTACTATTGTTCTATATCTTTTTAACATGAATTCAACTTCTATTTACTGTTTCATTAGTTCTACTATGATTATGTTAGGCTAAAAGCCTTGTGTGTTTGCTTCAATGTAAGATTTATGGCTTGGGATTGTTCTATACTTTGATGTTATGCTAGTTATACATATGTTTGATTGATTTAATTATCTAGTTCAACCGTAAGAACCATTGTTATGAATGTTTAGATCATTACTTCAATTATATAGATTGCAACCTATTAATGTGAGTTAACTAGGAAAACAATCTATACTTCAATACATCTAGTAATCTAGACGATTAGATACATACACTTAAGTGATTTTGTTATGTGTTTAATTCGGTAATTGAATAAGTTCCAAAGCAACATAGTTATGAAATTACCTCAAGTGATTGTTGTAATTAAGGTTTCACGTGAGTTTAACCGGGTTGAATCTAGTTAGTTAATAAATCTAAATCACCATGTTCTTTCAAGAAATCCATTGTTGTAACTATCTTTATATTCTAGTTCAATTATACAAGTTATGACTTGATTTATGTGAATTTATCAAAGGCTATAATTTGTACTTCAACACCTAGTGATCTAGACACCTATATGTGAATATAGGATGGTAATTGGATGATATTTAGGTTTTACAATCATGTAGTTTACTTAGAGTGATCTTAGTAAACTAGGTTTTATGTGAATTTAACCAAGAAAGAATCCTGTTGATTAAACATAGTTCTTAAGTTTATAGATATTGTGAAATTAATATAAACTACTCTATTGTAACTATCGCATAACGGTTTTAATTATAAAAGAACAATCCCTGTCATCTATCAAGCATAGAAGTAAACACCTCATTCTCATTATTGTCATTCATTATATTTATTTACTGTTTCGTTAAACAAAAACACAACTTCAAATATAAACCCCCTTTTTTTTAGAATAATTAATTGTGGTAAAATCATTTAAACAAACTTCTCCCTGTGGATCGAACTGGTCAATTTACTTGCTAGTTACTACATGATCGGGTTTTAGTTGCCTGTATTATGTGTTAATTATTAAGCATATTGTCTACATTTTAAAGGTTACGTCTTGACACATCAACATGATTAAGTGTTTCCAACATGTTAAGCAATCAAACTTGTTAAGACTTGATTAATTGAAATAGGTTTCATATAGACAATTGACCACCCAAGTTGACCGGTGATTCACGAACTATATGATTATATATATAGTTAACATGATATTATGATAAGTAAGTATCTCATTAGGTATTTTAACAATGAGTTATATACATAGAATTGAGTTTATTGAATTAAGAAACTCGAAACGATATATATAACGATTATCGTTATAACAACGTCTTACTAAATACATATGAATCATATTAAGATATTGATACACTATGTTTAATCATGATAAATGATAAGTAAACATGTCATTAAGTGTATTAACAATGAACTACATATGTAAAAACAAGACTACTAACTTAATAATTTCGAAACGAGACATATATGTAACGATTATCATTGTAACAACATTTAACTGTATATATATCATACTAAGATATATTAATATATCACAATATCTTGATAATGTAATAATTTAACATCTCTTTTGATATAATAAATAATGGGTTAATAACATTTAACAAGATCGTTAACCTAAAGGTTTCAAAACAACATTTACATGTAACGACTAACGATGACTTAACGACTCAGTTAAAATGTATATACATGTAGTGTTTTAATATGTATTCATACACTTTTGAAAGACTTCAAGAAACTTATCAAAATACTTCTACTTAACAAAAATGCTTACAATTACATCCTCGTTCAGTTTCATCAACAATTCTACTCGTATGCACCCGTATTCGTACTCGTATAATACACAGCTTTTAGATGTATGTACTATTGGTATATACACTCCAATGATCAGCTCTTAGCAGCCCATGTGAGTCACCTAACACATGTGGGAACCATCATTTGGCAACTAGCATGAAATATCTCATAAAATTACAAAAATATTAGTAATCATTCATGACTTATTTACATGTAAATAAAATTACACATCCTTTATATCTAATCCTTATACCAACGAACAAAAACACCTACAAACACTTTCATTCTTCAATTTCCTTCATCTAATTGATCTCTCTCAAGTTCTATCTTCAAGTTCTAAGTGTTCTTCATCAATTCTATAAGTTCAAGTTTCATAAAATCAAGAATATTTCCAAGTTTGCTAGCTTACTTCCAATCTTGTAAAGTGATCATCCAACCTTAAGAAATCTTTCTTATTTACAGTAAGATATCTTTCTAATACAAGGTAATACTCATATTCAAACTTTGATTCAATTTCTATAACTATAACAATCTTATTTCGAGTGAAAATCTTACTTGAACTTGTTTTCGTATCATGATTCTGCTTCAAGAACTTTCAAGCCATCCAATGATCCTTTTGAAATGTCCCGTTCATATTGATTATAAACGTTCCATATTAATTGATTTCGTCGCAAGGTTTTGACCTCTATATGAGACGTTCTTCAAAGATTGCATTCATTTTTAAAACAACCATAACCTTTATTTTATCGATAAAGGTTTAAAAAGCATTACATAGATTATCAAATAATGATAATCTAAAATATACCGTTTACACACGACCATTACATAATGGTTTACATTAAGAATATATTACATCAAAAATAAGTTTCTTGAATGCAGTTTTTACACAATATCATACAAGCATGGACTCCAAATCTTGTCCTTATTTTAGTATGCAATAGCGGAAGCTCTTAATAATCACCTGAGAATAAAATGCTTAAAACGTCAACAAAAAATGTTGGTGAGTTATAGGTTTAACCCATATATTATCAAATCATAATAATAGACCACAAGATTTCATATTTCAATATACATCCCATACATAGAGATAAAATTCATTCGTATGGTGAACACCTGGTAACCGACATTAACAAGAAGCATATAGAATATCCCCATCATTCCGGGACACCCATCGGACATGATAAAATCGAAGTACTAAAGCATTCCAAATTCCAGAATGGGGCTTGTTGGGCCCGATAGAGATATCTTTAGGATTCGCGTCAATTTGGGGGTCTGTTCCCAAATTCTTAGGCTACCAAGCTAAAAAGGGGCATATTCGGCTTCGATCATTCACCCATATAATGTAGTTTCATTTACTTGTGTCTATTTCATAAAACATTTATAAAATTTGCATGTATTCTCGTCCCAAAATATTAGATTTTAAAAGTGGGACTATAACTCACTTTCACAGATTTTTACTTCGTCGGGAAGTAAGACTTGGCCACTGGTCGATTCACGAACCTATAACAAATATGTACATATATATCAAAGTATGTTCAAAATATATTTACAACATTTTTAATACGTTTTAATGTTTTAAGTTTATTAAGTCAGCTGTCCTCGTTAGTAACCTACAACTAGTTGATCATAGTTAGATGTACAGAAACAAATCGATATATATTATCTTGGATCAATCTACTACCCAGTGTATACACGTCTTTGGCTAGATCACAACTCAAAGTATATATATTTTTGGAATCAACTTCAACCCTGTATAGCTAACTCTAACATTACTGCATATAGAGTGTCTATGGTTGTTCCAAATAATATATATACATGGGTATATATGATATGTCAAAACATTTGCATACGTGTCTATGGTATCCCAAGATTACATAATATATTAGAATACATGTATAATACAATATAAGTTAGCTAGGATATGATTTGTATAGAATTGTTACAATATTTCCCGTAGCTACAACAATCAAAAAATATTCAATCTTGTTTTACCCATAACTTCTTCGTTTTAAATCCGTTTTGAGTGAATCAAATTGCTATTGTTTCATATTGAACTCTATTTTATGCATCTAAAAAGAAAAAGTATAGGTTTATAGTCGGAAATATAAGTTACAAGTCGTTTTTATAAGAGGTAGTCATTTCAGTCGAAAGAACGACGTCTAGATGACCATTTTGGAAAACATACTTCCACTTTGAGTTTAACCATGATTTTTGGATATAGTTTCATGTTCATAAGAAAAATCATTTTCCCAGAAGAACAACTTTTAAATCAAAGTTTATCATAGTTTTTAATTAACTAACCCAAAACAGCCCGCGGTGTTTCTACGACGGCATATATCCGGTTTTACGGTATTTTTCGTGTTTCCAGGTTTTAAATCATTAAGTTAGCATATCATATAGATATAGAACATGTGTCTAGTTGATTTTAAAAGTCAAGTTAGAAGGATTAACTTTTGTTTGCGAACAAGTTTAGAATTAACTAAACTATGTTCTAGTGATTTCAAGTTTAAACCTTCGAATAAGGTAGTTTAATATATATGAATCGAATGATATTATGAACATCATTACTACCTCAGGTTTTGTGGATAAACCTACTGGAAATGAGAAAAATAGATCTAGCTTCAAAGGATCCTTGGATGGCTTGAAAGTTCTTGAAGCAGAATCATGACACGAAAACAAGTTCAAGTAAGATTTCCACTCGAAATAAGATTGTTATAGTTATAGAAATTGAATCAAAGTTTGAATATGAGTATTACCTGTATTAGAAAGATATCTTACTGTAAATAAGAAAGATTTCTTGAGGTTGGATGATCACTTTACAAGATTGAAAGTAAGCTAGCAAACTTAGAAGTATTCTTGATTTTATGAAACTAGAACTTATAGAATTTATGAAGAACGCTTAGAACTTGAAGATAGAACTTGAGAGAGATCAATTAGATGAATAAAATTGAAGAATGAAAATGTTTGTAGGTGTTTTTGGTCGTTGGTATAGGGATTAGATATAATGGATGTGTAATTTTATTTACATGTAAATAAGTCATGAATGATTACTAATATTTTTGTAATTTTATGAGATATTTCATGCTAGTTGCCAAATAATGGTTCCCATATGTGTTAGGTGACTCACATGGGCTGCTAAGAGCTAATCATTGGAGTGTATATACTAATAGTACATACATCTAAAAGCTGTGTATTGTACGAGTACGAATACGGGTGCATACGAGTAGAATTGTTGATGAAACTGAACGAGGATGTGATTGTAAGCATTTTTGTTAAGTAGAAGTATTTTGATAAGTGTTTTGAAGTCTTTCAAAAGTGTATGAATACATATTAAAACACTACATGTATATATATTTTAACTGAGTCGTTAAGTCATCGTTAGTCGTTACATGTAAATGGTGTTTTGAAACCTTTAGGTTAACGATCTTGTTAAATGTTGTTAACCCATTGTTTATTATATCTAAAGAGATGTTAAATTATTACATTATCATGATATTATGATATTTTAATATATCTTAGTATGATATATATATATACAGTTAAATGTTGTTACAACGATAATCGTTACATATATGTCTCATTTCGAAATCATTAAGTTAGTAGTCTTGTTTTTACATATGTAGTTCATTGTTAATACACTTAATGACATGTTTACTTATCATTTATCATGATTAAACATAGTGTATCAATATCTTAATATGATTCATATGTATTTAGTAAGACGTTGTTATAACGATAATCGTTATATATATCGTTTCGAGTTTCTTAATTCAATAAACTCAATTTTATGTATATAACTCATTGTTAAAATACCTAATGAGATACTTACTTATCATAATATCATGTTAACTATATATATAATCATATATATGTCATCATATAGTTTTTACAAGTTTTAACGTTCGTGAATCACCGGTCAACTTGGGTGGTCAATTGTCTATATGAAACCTATTTCAATTAATCAAGTCTTAACAAGTTTGATTGCTTAACATGTTAGAAACACTTAATCATGTAAATAACAATTTCCTTTAATATATAAACATGGAAAAGTTCGGGTCACTACAGTACCTACCCGTTAAATAAATTTCGTCCCGAAATTTTAAGCAGTTGGAGGTGTTGACGTATCTTCTGAAAATAAGTGCGGGCATTTCTTCTTCATTTGATCTTCTCGTTCCCAGGTGAACTCGGGTCCTCTACGAGCATTCCATCAAACTTTAACAATTGGTATCTTGTTTTGCTTAAGTCTTTTAACCTCACGATCCATTATTTCGACGGGTTCTTCGACGAATTGAAGTTTTTCTTTGATTTGGATTTCGTCTAACAGAATAGTGAGATCTTCTTTAGCAAAACATTTCTTCAATTTTGAGACGTGGAAAGTGTTATGTACTGCCGCGAGTTGTTGTGGTAATTCAAGTCGGTAAGCTACTGGTCCGACACGATCAGTAATCTTGAATGGTCCTATATACCTTGGATTTAATTTCCCTCGTTTACCAAATCGAACAATGACTTTCCAAGGTGCAACCTTAAGCATGACCATCTCTCCAATTTCAAATTCTATATCTTTTCTTTTAATGTCGGCGTAGCTCTTTTGTCGACTTTGGGTGGTTTTCAACTGTTGTTGAATTTGGATGATCTTCTCGGTAGTTTCTTGTATTATCTCCGGAACCGTAATCTGTCTATCCCCCACTTCACTCCAACAAATCGGAGACCTGCACTTTCTACCATAAAGTGCTTCAAATGGCGCCATCTCAATGCTTGAATGGTAACTGTTGTTGTAGGAAAATTCTGCTAACGGTAGATGTCGATCTCAACTGTTTCCGAAATCAATAACACATGCTCGTAGCATGTCTTCAAGAGTTTGTATCATCCTTTCGCTCTGCCCATCAGTTTGTGGATGATAGGCAGTACTCATGTCTAGATGATTTCCTAATGCTTGCTGTAATGTCTGCCATAATCTTGAAATAAATATGCCATCCCTATCAGAGATAATAGAGATTGGTATTCCATGTCTGGAGATTTCCTTCAAATACAGTCATGCTAACTTCTCCATCTTATCATCTTCTCTTATTGGCAGGAAGTGTGCTGATTTGGTGATACGATCAACTATTACCCAAATTGTATCAAAACCACTTGCAGTCCTTGGCAATTTAGTGATGAAATCCATGGTAATGTTTTCCCATTTCCATTCCGGGATTTTGGGTTGTTGAAGTAGACCTGATGGTTTCTGATGCTTAGCTTTGACCTTAGAACACGTCAAACATTCTCCTACGTATTTAGCAACATCGGCTTTCATACCCGGCCACCAAAAATGTTTCTTGAGATCCTTATACATCTTCCCCGTTCCAGGATGTATTGAGTATCTGGTTTTATGAGCTTCTCTAAGTACCATTTCTCTCATATCTCCAAATTTTGGTACCCAAATCCTTTCAGCCCTATACCGGGTTCCGTCTTCCCGAATATTAAGATGCTTCTCCGATCCTTTGGGTATTTCATCCTTTAAATTAACCTCTTTTAAAACTCCTTGTTGCGCCTCCTTTATTTGAGTAGTAAGGTTAGTGTGAATCATTATATTCATAGCTTTTACTCGAATGGGTTCTCTGTCCTTTCTACTCAAGGCGTCGGCTACCACATTTGCCTTCTCCGGGTGGTAACGAATCTCAAAGTCGTAATCATTCAACAATTCAATCCACCTACGCTGCCTCATATTCAGTTGTTTCTGATTAAATATGTGTTAAAGACTTTTTTGGTCGGTATATATAATACTTTTGACCCCATATAAGTAGTGCCTCCAAGTCTTTAATGCAAAAACAACCGCGCCTAATTCCAAATCATGCATCGTATAATTCTGTTCGTGAATTTTCAATTGTCTAGACGCATAAGCAATTACTTTCATTCGTTGCATTAATACACAACCGAGACCTTGCTTTGAGGTGTCATAATATATCACAAAATCATCATTCCCTTTAGGTAATGACAATATAGGTACCGTAGTTAACTTTTTCTTTAACAATTGAAACGCTTTCTCTTGTTCATCTTTCCATTCAAATTTCTTCCCTTTATGCGTTAATGCAGTCAATGTTTTTGCTATTCTGGAAAAGTCTTGGATGAATCTCCTGTAATAACCAGCTAGCCCTAAAAATTGGCGTATGTGTTTCAGAGTTTTCGGGGTTTCACACTTTTCAACGATTTCAATCTTTGCTGGATCCACCTGAATACCTTCTTTGTTCACTATATGACCGAGGAATTGAACTTCTTCTAACCAAAATGCACAATTTGAAAACTTAGCGTACAGTTTTTCTTTTCTCAGCAACTCTAGCACTTTTCTCAAATGTTATTCGTGCTCCTGATCATTCTTCGAGTAAATAAGTATGTCATCGATGAAAACAATGACAAACTTGTCAAGATATGGCCCACACACTCGGTTCATGAGGTCCATGAACACAGCTGGTGCGTTAGTCAATCCAAACGGCATAACCATAAACTCGTAATGACCGTAACGCGTCCTAAAAGCAGTCTTTGGAATATCATCCTCCTTCACCCGCATTTGATGATATCCAGAACATAAATCGATCTTCAAATAAACAGACGAGCCTTGTAGTTGATAAAATAAGTCGTCGATTCTCGGTAGTGGGTAGCGGTTCTTGATGGTAAGTTTGTTCAACTCTCGGTAGTCGATACACAACCTGAATGTACCATCTTTCTTCTTAACAAACAGAACAGGAGCTCCCCATGGTGATGTACTTGGTCGAATGAAACCATGCTCTAACAGTTCCTGTAATTGACTTTGTAATTCTTTCATTTCGCTGGGTGCTAGTCTGTATGGAGCACGAGCTATTGGTGCAGCTCCTGGTACAAGGTCTATTTGAAATTCAATGGATTGATGTGGGGGTAATCCCGGTAATTCTTTCGGAAATACATCGAGAAATTCTTTTGCGACGGAAACATCACTGATCTTCTTTTCTTCAGGTTTAACTTCCTCGATGTTTGCTAGAATGATGTAACAACCTTTTCTTATTAGTTTTTGCGCCTTCAAACTACTAATAAGATTTAATTTCGCGTTGTTCTTTTCTCCGTACACCATTAAAGGTTTTCCTTTTTCACGCATAATGCGAATCGCATTTTTGTAACAAACGACCTCTGCTCTTACCTTCTTCAACCAGTCCATGCGAATTATTACATCAAAACTCCCTAACTCGACTGGTATTAAATCAATCTTAAACGTTTCATCACCCAGTTTAATTTCTCTATCCCGACATATATTATCTGCTGAAATTAATTTACCATTTGCTAATTCGAGTAAAAATTTATTATCCAACGGCGTCAATGGGCAACTTAATTTAGCACAAAATTCTCTACTCATAAAGCTTCTATCCGCACCCGAATCAAATAAAACATAAGCAGATTTATTATAAATAAGAAACATACCCGTAACAAGCTCTGGGTCTTCCTGCGCTTCTGCCGTATTAATATTGAAAACTCTTTCGCGGCCCTGCCCATTAGTATTCCCCTGATTCGGGCAATTACTTCTAATGTGGCCCGATTTTCCACATCCATAACAAACAAAGGCGGCATTACTTGTTTCGCCACTATTTGTTCCTTTAGTTCTGTTAAACTTTGGTCCGTAGACCTCACACTTTTTTGCACCATGGCCAGTTCTTTTACACTTGGTGCAAAATGTCGTGCAGAACCTATTCTGGTGGTACTCTTCACACCTTTGGCATTTTTGGTTTTTGTTGCCGTTGTTGTTATTGATGTTGTTGTTGAGATTGTTATTGTTGTTGGAATAGTTGTTGTAGTTCTTGTTGGGACGTTTGTTGTAGTTATTGTTGGGATTGCGGTTATTGTTGCGATTGTTGTTGCAGTTGTTGGGATAGTTGTTGCGATTGTGGTTGTAATTGTTGTTGTTGTTGTATTGGTGACCCTTGTCACTGGTTTCTTCCCACTTTCTCTTGAGTTGTTTCGTGTTGGCTTCTTCGACCGCCTGCTCTTTAATTCTTCCTTCAATCTGATTTATGAGTTTATGAGCCATTCGACTTGCCTTTTGTATGGAAGCGGGCTCGTGTGAACTCACATCTTCTTGAATCCTTATTGGTAACCCTTTTATAAATGCGTCGATCTTCTCTTCTTCATCTTCGAATGTTCCTGGACATAATAGGCACAACTCTGTGAATCGTCGTTCATATGTGGTAATGTCGAAACCTTGTGTTCGTAACTCTCTAAGCTCTACCTTGAGCTTATTGACTTTGTTTCTAGGAAGGTAATGCTCGTTCATCAATTGCTTGAATGCCGACCACGGTAGTGCGTAAGCAGCATTTTGTCCTACCTGTTCAAGATAGGTGTTCCACCACGTTAACGCAGTTCCTATGAAGGTATGCGTAGCGTACTTAACTTTGTCCTCTTCAGTACACTTACTTATGGCAAACACTGATTCGACTTTCTCAGTCCACCGTTTCAATCCAATTGGTCCTTCAGTTCCATCAAATTCTAAAGGTTTGCAGGCAGTGAATTCTTTGTAGGAGCATCCTACACGATTTCTTGTGGAATTAGTTCCACTGCTAGATCCAGAGTTATTGTTATTTTGCATTGCAGCCTGTACTGCGGCTATGTTAGCTGCAAGGAAAACACGGAAGTCTTCCTCGCTCATGTTCAAATTCTGATGAGTCGCTGGTGCCATTTCCTTCAAAAATAGCCAAAAGAATTAAGTTAATCATATAGAATTTAAGAGTAGTCAATAGTATCTCGTAGCATTATATGAACTTATTTATAAAAGCTTTTTCTTCATATTAGCATTTTATAGTTTTAATTCGGGTAGTACCTACCCGTTAAGTTCATACTTACTAGCTACTGTACAACTCAACTACTACGCTTCTATATGAAAAACTTATTACAATAATATTTCGCGTCCAAACTTTATACAAAATATTACAAACTTACAATACCGCTATTATACATATAGGATGAAATATAGCACATAATAACTTTGCTACCCGGCAGCTATAAAGGAAATTCTAGTTAATACCCAAGTTGTTCAGCAAAAGAAATAAAGACACGTAATTCATAAGTCTAGAAACAAGTCATGCATTCTGGTTTTACTAAGACGACTTCCCATCCTTGATCTTGTGGAAAGTAACCATTATGACCATTGGCTAGGCAGCA
Organism: Rutidosis leptorrhynchoides; assembly: GCF_046630445.1. Taxonomy (NCBI): domain Eukaryota; kingdom Viridiplantae; phylum Streptophyta; class Magnoliopsida; order Asterales; family Asteraceae; genus Rutidosis; species Rutidosis leptorrhynchoides. Next base: position 93,096,473 of record NC_092338.1, on the reverse strand, counting down.
TGTTGTTATGTCGTCAAAAGGACGAGGGTTTCGTAATGCCCAACAGCCTCGTAGCAATCTAAAAACCTTGTTTCTTACCTCAATTACTGAGTCCGTCACTTGTGAAAATGTTTTATTTAAAAGTTTCAACCCAATGTTCTTTTTCTCCATTTGATGAGAAGCGAACATTATTAACCCGTAAGCAAAACATGCTTTTTTCTGTTGCATGCTAGAAGCTCTTTCTAAAGAACGGAGTCCTATGTTGGGATATGTTGAGTCAAAATAGGTTCATAACCCGTAGCGTAAAATTGCATCTGAGTTTCCCGCACTAAATGCCTTAAAGAAAACTTGGCGTAACTTAAAGTCTCCCCAATGTGATATACCCCATCTTTCAAAGGAAAACCTTTTATATACTAAGGCATGCCTGGAATGTCTTTCAAACGTTTGACAAACTAATTTTGCCGTAACTAATTGTGCTGATGAATTCTGCCCGACTCTAGACAAGATTTCATTAATCATATCTCCTGGTAGGTCTTCTAAAATTTTTGGTTATCTATCCTTAACGTCCATTTTGTGTTTTTATACTGTAAAATAGACAAGGATTAGATTCGTAAAAGATAATTAACAAACAATACTAGCAATTTTTACATAGAACATAAAAGGACAAGCATACTACAATACATATAATACACAACATGATTACAGCCCTCTAATCTGAATCACTGGTTTCTTCTTCTTCGGACTTGGTTCGTTTTCCTAATTTTCTAGGGATATATGATGTTCCTCTAATACGATCCGTCGTCTTCCACAATGGTTTAGAAAAACCTGGTGGTTTAGAGGTTCCCGGGTTATTGTTACAATTTAGGAAATACGGACGTTGTCGATACATATAAAGTTCATCGGGGTTGGAATCAGGTTTCTCTATTTTTATACCTTTTCCCTTATTATTTTCTTTTGCCATATTAAATTTGGTCGAGGTAATTTCTATAACATCATCGGAATCCTCATCGGGATCTGATTCATCGGAAAATTGGTAATCTTCCCAATATTTTGCTTCCTCGGCGGAAACACCATTGACCATTTTTAACTTTGGTCCGTTGGTTGATGATTTTCTTTTATTTAATCTATTTACTGTAGGTATCAATATTTTTTCCCCCGGAACCTCTTCTTCTTCCGGTTCCTCCTCTTCCGGTTCCTCTTCTTCCGGTTCCTCTTCGGGAATTTGTGAATCTTCCCAAATTATATTCAACTCTTCATTATTATTAGGTGAGTCGATGGGATTTGTACTAGTGGTAGACATCTATCACACAATATCAAACACATTAAGAGGTTAATATATCACATAATATTTACATGTTAATAATATATAGTTTCCAACAAAAGTGTTAAGCAATCGTTTTTTAAAGAAAATACGGTCGAAGTCCAGACTCACTAATGTATCCTAACAAACTCGATAAGACACACTAATGCAAATTTCTGGTTCTCTAAGACCAACGCTCGGATACCAACTGAACTGTCCCGTTCATGTTGATTATAAACGTTCCATATTAATTGATTATAAACGTTCCATATTAATTGATTTCAAAGAGTTCAAATAAGAAGTGCCAAATCAGTACACGTCAATACGGGATCAACAAAGAACAACTGAAAAAGAAAAATGAAGAAAATTGCTGATTACTCTTACACGAATCGTGTATAGCTACACGAATCGTGTAGATTATTGTTCTTACACGAATCATGTATCCCTACACGATTCGTGTAATGTTAGGCCGAGATAATGATAAGACTGAAATGGGGCGGCTGCTTTTGATGTTTTAAAAATAATTCTTTTCTCAAATTGAAGACAGCAAAGACTCCATCCAATTAAGTTCAACTACTACTTCTATTCAGTTTAAATACGGAGTACGTTCAGAAGATCAAGGGACACATTATTACAACACCAAATTACTATACACATACTATTGTCACTTTTATTATCAGTATTATTTACATTTCAGTTTCAAAGTTCAATTATTAGGATTAGTTTCAATTATTAAGGGGGTATTGTTCGTGATAAAGGGTGTTATTGTACGCGTGAAAGGGGTGTTATTATTGTAATTTTTTCTACCGTTTGAAGTTAATGCAAGTGAAGATATTTTAGTAAGTTTACTCTGTTAAAATTAGCGTTGTTATTATGTTTGCATATCTATATTTTTATGTCTACCTTAGTGTAATGAATAACTAAATTTCCCTAGTGTTTGCTTAAATGTAGAACCCCTAGTGAAATGGATTGTTACCATTAGTAAAGTTAAAATGTAACTTTAGTATTTTTAATATTGAGCCTAGTTAAAAGAACCATTTTTATGTAATTAGGTATTTAACCCTTGTCGCTTAATTTAGTAAATTTAAATAACGAAAGTTATATTTATTTACCTAAATTAAGCTTCAACATTAAAAATGATCTAGACGAATTTATGGATAAGTTATTGACACCAATTTAGAAATAAACTTCGGTGGTTTGGGTGATATCAATAAATTATATAAAGGTGAAATTATAAAAAGGGAAACCATTATAATTTGGGTATTGGCGAAGGTCAAAACTAGGCTAGGTCTCAATTTAAATACTTAGGGAATAGTAGCTTTCTAAAAAGAATCCAATGAAAATTAGATTTTATTTAGTTAAGTTGTAACCTTATATTTATTCGAGAGAAAAATGTAAAGTTTGATACTAGAACATTTTAATAGGGCGTAAAACTTAAAACAATCCATGGACCTAGGGGTGACACAATTAAGTGAACACTCCCATTTATCTTATTTATATTTCTTATAAAAGTTTTATCATTATTATTTACGAATTATCGTTTTAAAATAAAAAAAAATACATAAAAACATCTAGTTTTCGTAACAGTTATCTGTCACATCTTTTTACTCTTACACGAATCGTGTATCATCACACGAATCGTGTAGGAATTAAACGCGGCTACAGTACATCGTAGGTTAAATTTAGGGTTTTAATTATTTAATTATATATATTTAGGTTATTAGTTATTTTAATTATTATAATTAAGTTAATTAGTTTTACTTATTATAAAATACCTTAATAAATGTTTTAATCTTAAAATTAGTATTAATTATTATAAGTTTATAAATTATAACTAGTTTATAATTAGTTAATTAATTAATTTCCTTTTAATTTGTATTAGTTTTATTAAAAATGTCATTTAGTTAATTTAAATAAGTTTATATAATAATTACTTAAAACAAAATTCTAAACATATAGTTTTATTAAAAATTACTATTTTACTAATTACCATCTTGTAATATAATTGTCGCATCATAATTAGTATAATTTCAATTAGATTCCCTTTTTAAGTTAATTTTTGTAATCTTGTAATTTCATTTAGTAATTTAGTTTAAGTTATTTTCTTTTACTGTTACTATAAATTGCCTAATCCAAAACCCTCTTTAATTAAGTTTGACATCAAAGACTATTAAAAAACCATTAAACACTCCATCTCCCTGTGGAACGAATCGGATTTACCAACAAACTAAACTACACGGTTAGGACTAGTTGCCTATATATATGTGTGAAATCAACCTAAAATCTATAAAATACCACATATACAATAAATCAATTCGTGTAACAAAACAACTCAAATCCGTTCATAAATAAAGGTCTCGATCGCACACATCAACTTTTTGGCGCCGCTGCCGGGGAGTTGGCAGTTAAATAAATAGATAATTTTTCTGATTCGTAGTAGTAGTTGGATTTGTACGTGGACCGGGTTGTTGGATCACCAATTTTATTGGTCAATAGAAGGATCCTGCCCCTCTGCTGCATCTTTTGGCTATTCAAAACGTGGGCAAAATCAGAAGGAAAATCTGTTGTTTAAGGGTTTTTATCATTGTTTTTATGTTATTCGATCCTCTCGAGGAAATTCATTTCCAAGAAAGTTCAAAGTTTTTGAATAAATCCTTTAATTCTTTATACAATTTCCCAAATTGTATGATCCGTTCAATCCTAAACTCGTTAAACTTAATCCGGAACCTCAAAGAATTAATAAAGGACAAAAACAACAAAAAAAAAAAAAAAAATAGGAAGTACTAGTAATTTTAAAACACCGAAAAACACTAAAAAAAAAGAGAAACAAATAGGTAACCCTAGATAAACCTTTAGTGAAGTGATCTCATAATAGAAATTAATGTATGAACTTACGTTCCTCCAACGCTGAATTAACTCCTTCACATCCTGAACCCGAAAGGAAATTCCACGAACGCTTAAGAGCTCAAGAAGTAGAATCTCTTGCTAAAAATTTAGAGTCACTTTTCTTAGAATCCGACTCTGAACCAATAATTCAACCAATCATAGAGCCGATTATTAAAGAAGAAGAAGAAATGGCTGATACAAATCAAACGATGGAAGCATTAATGAAGGCCACAAGAAAAGGTCAAGGCCACGCAATCATCCAACCCACGATGAGTGATGGCTTTGAAATAAAAGGTCAATTTTTACACATGGTAACTAATACATGTCAATTCGGTGGAGCCCCAAATGAGGATGCTAACGAGCATCTTCGTAAGTTTGTAAGCATTTGCAAGCTTTTCAAAATCAAAGATGTCACCGATGAAGTTGCATGTTTAAAAATCTTTCCATGGTCCTTAAAAGATGATGCAAGGGATTGGCTAGACTCATTACCAGAAGGTTATATTGAAAACTGGAATGATATGATGGATAAATTTTTGTCAGAATTCTTTCCTGCTTCAAAAGCAGCAAAATTACAAAGTGACATAAATCACTTTAAACAAAAGCCTAATGAAACTCTTTATGAAGCTTGGACCCGATTCAATAAAATGCTTCGAATATGTCCTCAACACGGGTTGAATACATTCCAAAAGGTCCAAATATTCTATAAAGGAGTCAATGTGACAACTAGAAAAGATATAGATGTTGCAGCCGGAGGTTCGATCATGAAGAAAACACCTGAAGACGCTCACACAATCATTGCTGATTTAGCTTCCCATTCTCATAATTGGCATCAAGAAATAGAATTTTCTAGATCATCAAATGTTGCTAGTATTGAAAGCAATGATGAAATTGCTTCTTTAAAAGTTCAAATAGCAAATCAAGCAAGGCAAATCGAGAAAGTAACCAAGGAAATGCATGCTATCAGAGTAGGATGTGAACTGTGCCAAGGTCCCCATCTTACTAGAGATTGTGATCAAAGTACAATGGAAGAACAAGCAAATTTCTTAGGATACTTACGAAAAGGTGAAATGAACTTCAGTGATTTTCCAGCTATAGAAGCAAACAACCGAAAATATCCTCCTATAAACAGCTATCAAGTAGGAGGACCTTCAGGATCAAATAATAATAACTATCAAGGAGGAAATCCAGGTTACCAAAATAACCGGAATTTCCCAAATCAAAATCAAAGAAATCCGCCACCAGGTTATAATAACCGAAATCAACCTCAACGAAATTATCAAAATAATTTCCAACACACACAACCACTAGCATTCAATCAACCACAACCGTTAGCAATTATGCAACCTCAACCTGAGAGGAAATCTGGTTTAGAAGATCTCTTAAGAGATTTTATGGTTAAGCACGAGCAAAATGCAGAGCTCCAAACTCAGCAAATTCGAAATCAACAAGCCACAATACAAAACTTAGAAAGGGATGTTGGAAGGATATCACAGTTACTATCAGAGAGACCACCAGGTACTCTCCCCTCAAATACTCAAGTGAATCCCAACAACCCCCAAACAAGGAACGAGCATGTAAATGCTATAACTACTAGAAGTGGCTTAACTACTAAACCGGAGACTCTTAAGTCCCCGGAAGTTTCTTTATCTCCTTCTGTTTTACAAATACCGGTTGATGAAAATGAGCAAGTTGATAAAGAACAAGAGAAAGATGATCCACCTGAGGTCATACCAAAGAAAAGTGAAGAACCACCAGTAAAGGTGCATAAGGAACCTATTCCTTACCCGAAAGCATTAAAGAAAGACAGACTCGCAAGGCGGTATGAGAAATTTGCGGACATGATTAAGCAAATTAGCATTAACATGCCACTCGCGGAGGTTCTTAGGGATATGCCCAATTACGGGAAGTTTTTAAAGGATCTCATATCCTCGAAGGGTAAATACCACGACGTTTCTGCCACATTCCTCCATGAGGAATGTTCGGCCATCTTAAAGAAACAAAATGTACCTCCAAAATTAGGAGACCCTGGTAGTTTTATCATACCATGTATGATGGGTGATTCGGTAGTGTACGATGCACTAGCCGACCTAGGTGCAAGTGTTAACTTAATGCCTTACTCGTTATATTTAAAACTTGACTTAGGAGACTTAAAACCAACCCGAATGGGTATTCGATTAGCAAACCAATCATTTGATACTCCCATAGGTATAGCCGAGGATATACTTGTAAAAGTTGGCTCACTTATCTTTCCCGTCGACTTTGTTATTCTAGAAATGCAAGAGGACACAAAAGTTCCTATCATTTTAGGACGTCCTTTCCTAAACACTGCAGATGCTATCATTAATGTCCAAAAAGAACAATTGAGTCTAGGTGTGGGAAACGAGAGAATAATTTGTCACATTGACAAAGCCATGAAAAGACCCACTTCTACCGATGACTCTTGTTTTCAAATTGATGTTATAGATCTTTGTGTCGAGAATGAATTGAAGGAGCTACTTGAAATTGATATCCCGGGGTTAGCCCCGGTAAGTGAGAATGAATACTTCAATATTGATAAAGATTTTGATGAGTTAATGAAGGTGGTCACGGATGACGAGACCATAATAGAAGAAATTCCCATGGAAGAGGAAGCGTTTGAGGAAATCAAAAATGAAGATAGATTTCGTATAAAAAATTCCTTAGAAGAACCACCCGTACTAGAGCTTAAAGAGCTACCCAAACACTTGGAGTATGCTTATCTCGAAGGTACATCTAAATTACCAGTAATTATTGCTTCACATCTTTCAGATAATGAGAAGGATAAGCTAATTTCTGTATTAAAAACACATAAAAAGGCTATAGCCTGGAAAACAACCGACATTCTGGGAATAAACCCGTCTTATTGTACACATAAAATTCTCCTTGAGAATGACTACAAACCCGTAGTACAAAGACAACGCAGGCTAAATCCCAACATGAAAGAGGTTGTTAAAAAGGAGGTCGTCAAGCTTCTTGACGCCGGGTTAATCTACCCCATCTCCGATAGTCCATGGGTTAGTCCAGTACAAGTAGTACCCAAAAAGGGGGGTACAACCGTTATATTAAATGAAAAGGACGAACTCGTCCCAACTAGAACAGTTACCGGCTGGAGAGTCTGTATTGATTACAGACGTCTAAATGATGCCACTAGAAAGGATCATTTCCCGTTACCTTTTATTGATCAAATGCTTGAACGATTAGCGGGAAAAGAATATTATTGCTTTTTAGACGGTTTCTCCGGTTACTTCCAAATTCCAATTGATCCCAACGACCAAGAAAAGACCACATTCACTTGTCCTTTCGGTACCTTTGCCTATCGCCGCATGCCGTTTGGTTTATGCAATGCACCCGGAACCTTTCAAAGGTGCATGATGGCAATCTTTGATGATATGGTAGAGGATTGTATGGAAGTCTTCATGGATGACTTTTCCGTGTTTGGAGACTCCTTTGAATCGTGTCTTTTCAATCTAGAACGTATGCTTATCCGATGTGAGAAAGCAAACTTGGTCCTAAATTGGGAAAAATGCCACTTCATGGTGAAGGAGGGCATTGTACTTGGTCACAAAATATCTCGTGCGGGAATAGAGGTAGATAAAGCTAAAATTGAAGTTATCTCTAAGCTACCTAAACCATCAAATGTTAAAGCAATTAGAAGCTTTCTTGGTCACGCAGGATTCTATAGGCGATTTATCAAAGATTTTTCTAAAATCGCCCGCCCATTGACGAAGCTTCTTGAAAAGGATGCTCCATTTGACTTTGACACTAATTGCGAGAATGCATTCTCGATTCTTAAGTCAAAACTCACACAAGCTCCCATTATGGTATCTCCAGATTGGAGTATGCCATTTGAGCTAATGTGCGACGCAAGCGACTATGCTTTAGGTGCTGTTTTAGGACAACGTCCCGATAATCATTTTCTTCCGATTTATTATGCAAGTAAAACTCTATCGGGAGCCCAAATTAATTATACCACCACGGAAAAAGAACTCCTAGCGGTTGTTTATGCATTTGATAAATTTCGGTCATATTTGGTGTTGTCCAAGACCATTGTTTACACGGACCATTCGGCACTTAGGTATTTATTCTCGAAACTAGATGCAAAACATCGTCTCATACGTTGGGTTCTTTTACTTCAAGAATTTGACATTGAGATACGTGACAAGAAAGGAGCTGAGAATCTAGCTGCCGATCATTTATCCCGACTTGAAAACCCCGAATTAGATAAACTTGATGATACAATCATCAAAGATACATTTCCTGACGAATCTCTAATGAGGGTTGAAAAAGAATCTGAAATCCCATGGTTTGCCCATTTTGCAAACTATCTTGCTTCAGGCATACTACAAAAAGGACTTACTTATCAGCAAAAGAAGAAATTTTTTGCGGATTTAAAATCTTATTTCTGGGAATACCCAGACCTATTTCGTGTTGATGCGGATCAAATAATTCGCCGTTGTGTGTACGGACAAGAAGCTCAACAAATTCTTGAGCATTGCCATCAAGGGCCAACCGGCGGTCATTTCGGACCAAACCACACTGCAAGAAAAATCCTTGAATCGGGCTTTTATTGGCCCACGATCTTTAAAGATGCCCATGATTTCGTTCGGACTTGTAACGCATGCCAACGAACGGGTAACATCACAAAAAAGGATGAGATGCCTCAAACCGGCATCCAAGTTTGTGAAATCTTTGACATTTGGGGAATCGATTTCATGGGACCCTTTCCAAGTTCACATAAGTGCAAGTACATACTAGTAGCCGTTGACTATGTATCCAAGTGGGCTGAAGCAAAAGCTTTGCCTACAAATGATGCTAGGGTGGTGGTAAACTTCTTGAAAAATCTCTTCTCACGCTTTGGAATCCCAAAAGCACTCATATCCGACCGAGGAACTCATTTTACCAACAACCTTCTTGAAAAGGTGTTGAAGAAGTATGGCGTAACTCATCGTTTCTCTACTTCGTACCACCCGCAAACAAGTGGTCAAGTGGAGAACACGAATCGTGCCTTAAAACGCATACTTGAGAAGACGGTTAATAACAACCCTAAAATCTGGCAACGCAAGTTAGATGACGCGTTGTGGGCTTTTAGGACTGCGTATAAAACACCAATAGGTACCACACCATTTAGACTTGTATACGGTAAAGCGTGTCATCTACCTGTTGAAGTTGAACACAAGGCGTACTGGGCTATGAGAGAATGTAATACCGACCTTGTACAAGCCGGAGAAAATAGGTTATCACAACTTAACGAACTAGATGAATTAAGATTACAAGCCTACGAAAATTCTAAAACATATAAAGAAAAAACTAAAGTATGGCACGATGCACGATTAAAAAAGAAAGAATTTGAGCAAGGGGATAAAGTATTGGTATTCCAATCACGTTTCAAGTTTTCACCTGGTAAACTTAGATCCCGATGGAATGGGCCATATATAATAAAACAGGTTTTTCCATCTGGATATGCAGAGTTGTATGGTAAAGACGGCGGAACTTTCAAAGTGAACGGACACAGACTCAAGTTATACTTTGAAGAAATCAATACTACGGAAAGAGACGAAACCACCTTCTACCCTAAGGACAAATAAATTCAGGGTAACTCTAAGGTTTTAAACTCCATTCTTGATTTTTATTCTTATCTTTAAGAGTGGGGTTAGATTGGTCTTTCCCTAGCAGACCCTAAAGAACTAGTCTTCTCCCTCCATTCTACCTTTTTAATTTCTTTTGGTTTGTTTTTATTGTTTATTTTCAAGATGCGAGGTCAATATATCTACAACCACTTCATTTTAATATGCGATAAGATTTTACCAAGAGATGTGGTGTTAGATATTAAGAAAAGATGCGATGCGACGAGAAAAGGAGAAAGACAAGATTATAATGAGAAAAATTATGGAAAAGGCAAATCAAAATGCGCTAAAAGGCGTCGGGCACGTCAATTGGGTAAATGTGAAAAATGTGGAAAACCAGCTCACTCAGGAGATTGCCCAAAGAACCAAACGGACTCTAATTTCGAGTACGTAACTTTATGCCGAGAAGGGCCTTTCAAATGTTTAGAAGAAAACCTCTTAAACCCACGAGGTTACGCCTACGAGGCAATGGGAAGCGAAATTTCGTGACTCGACTACGAAGCGAGTCAACGTGGGTTCACTATCTAATTCTTTTTCTCGTCGATTGTATGTATGTGCATATTTTATTTTTATTTTTTATTTTATTTTGTGTGTATTTAGTTTATATTTGTTTGCAGTGAGTTTTATAAAAAGGTCTACTATTTAAAATTGATTAAACTTGAATTTAACCTGTTTTTATTGAAAACGATAATGTTAAAGTGTTAAAACTGAATTATTGTTGTTCAAAATTGCACGCAATTAATTGTTAAATTTTTAAGATATCATTTAAATAGTAAACCACGAAAAACAATATAAAAAAAAAATTCTTTCTACTAAATTGAGGTGAAACGCCTTGAGTTTAACTTGTTTCTTTGAAAATGAAAATGTTAGGTGTCACAACTGAATTTTTTATTTTTCAAAAATTGTACAGAATATTTGTTAAATTCTAAAAGTCTATAGTAGATTGCAAAAATATACTCTTTTATCAATAACCGTAAAAATATATAACTTGTAAATCTTTGTCGTGGATAATGATAGGTTTGACAACCGAAATTAATCTCTACCTAGACGATAGGAAACAAAGTTTTAAGTTTGAAAATTAGTTGATTTAAGGGTATATAACAAAAATAGAGTGAATTTTTATTTATTTAATTTTTATTTTTCATGTACTTGTTTTTATTTTATTTATTTTCGATAAAATTATAAAAACTTTAAACTTTTAATTAATTGAATTTTATAAATTGAAATTAAAAATTTATAAACGGATTAAGATCAGGTGTAAAAACCGAATTTCCGTTACAAATATAAATTTATAAAAGATATTTTGAATTCAATTGATTTTAAGTTAAATAAAAATAGAGTGTATTTTACATTATGTAATTTTAATTTTTTATGAACTTGTTCTAAAATTAAAAATGTTAATATTTTTAACACAAAAATAGAGTGTTTTTATTTTATTTTTGAATTTGTTTTCAGAAAAACTATAAAAACTTTAACTATTAATGAATTGAATTTTATAAATTTATTTTTAAGATTTATAAACGGATAAAGAACAGGTGTAAAAACCGAATTTCCGTTACAAATATAAATCTATAAAAGAGATTTTAAATTTAATTAATTATAAGTTATATAAAAAAAAAAAAAAAATACAACTGGAAATTAAGCCTTACACGATTCGTGTAGCCCTACACGATTCGTGTAAGGCCAAAAACACTGAACATAACAGATCGGGCAGGGGCTGCTTCTCACACTCTATCCCTCCCCAATTTTTCTGCTTTGACGAACCACACACCCAAAAATCCTCAAATTCGCACCAAATCAATAAATTAACACCTCCAATCTCCTCTAATTCTTCAATCTTTCATCATGCCAAGAGTGGTAAGGATTTTTAACCCATTTTAATTAGTGTTCTTCAAGTTTTTCAAAAAATTTTTTTTTATAGCATTAATACGAATTATATGCATGTTTTGTTGATTTTTGTTTGATTACTGCTATATCTATGTTGTTAGTAAGGTAATAAACCCGATTAGCATAAGAGATTGATGTTTAATTGGTGATTGAAAATTAGGGTTTATACAAAATTGGGGAAAATTGATAAATTGAAACTGAGGTGTGTTAATTTGGTTATAATTAGTTGTTTTTGAGTATTTTGTTAGTATATAGAACTTGTGAACATGATTTTGATTGCTTGATTGTGTGATTTTTAATTTTAGCCTAAAATTGTTAACTTTTGATACTTTCATGAATCAAGTATGCGTTTGAATGATGTTAAGGATGATTTAGAAGCTGAGATATGTGCAATGTGATTGAATTGAAGTAGATATGCTTAGAAAAATTGCGTGTTTTCACTTGTGAATTAGACTTTTTATATGAAACTTGATTTTTGATTTGTGATTTTTGGTTTGTTTTTGCTTTGTTGTGGATAATAGAACTAAATATCTCAAGTTTGTTGAATTAAATTGATTAAGGTGGTGTTGAAAACAAGTTGTTTGTTGAAGTTAAAATCTTTGCTAACATTTACACATTCTATTGGGATGATTTCCTTGTTTTTAAAATGTTATGCAGGGACCAATTAGAATGAGGGCAGTTAACCAACAAGAGGAAGTTACGCCCGAAATGGAACAACAAATATTGCAACTACACCCGATTCTACATTTCCCTATTGAAATAAGCCAAAGGGTACAAAAAGTTAAGGATTTACTTACTCTGGTAAATCGAACAATCAATCAAGTTTGCGTTGTTGATTGGACTCCCTTAGGTCACCCAGTTAATTTAGATACACAGATAAGGAATATTTTAACCCAAAGCTACACGGATGAATTTGGGGTAATTAGGTATTTTAATGACTGGGAGAGATTGTTTGGTTTGACTGCTCCTGTATATAGGGATTTGTGTTTAGAATTTTACTCTACTGTTAGGATGGATAAAAGCCCCGCAAGTGTCCAAGATACTAGTTTCCTACAATTCCGACTGGGTGGGGTTGATAGAGTAATGTCCCTAGGCGACTTAACTATGGCCTTAGGGATTTATGAGGGTGATGATATGATTGCTCCAGGTTTTTGGGAATTTATATTTACAGGAGCTAGGTATTCAGGAGATTATGATTCTGTCAGCGTCTGGCGATCTTTTTCCGGAAGAAATTCATATACAGCAGGCCGAGAATCATACCTTAAGATCCAAGATATTCGCTATCGATTAATTCATAAATTTATAGCGAACACGATTAACCAAAGGGCATTCCTTACTACAGATAGGATTAATTATGTCGACCTTTGGTATTTGGATGTTATTAGAGATAGGGAAACTAATATTAGTATACCCTATGGAGTGGCCTACTTTTTGGCCAATGTAGGTAAGGGTGCTCGAGGAGACAGTGACATATCGGGGGGTCACTATATCACGTGTTTGGCATCCTGGTTCGATATCAACCCAAACGACTTCGCACCTCCAATCCAACCAATAAATCAACAGGTTCGCACTTTAGGATTAGATGTGTATAGGACTGCTAAGGCCATACGTGTGAGGGCTGGGGTGATTAGTTTAAGGCCACAGGAAGTTGCGCCTCAGGAACCCATGGAAGAGGATGACGAACCTGAGAGGGAAGCCAGGAGGAGACGACGAGAGACAGATCAGGCTAGCTCGTCTCATACAGGTACTTCTGATTTCGATATGCTCCAAAACTCGTTTAACGCATTGAGTTTAGATGTACGTAATTCATATCAAAACTGGGGAGCAAGATCAGAAGATCAGTACACTGCTTTATCTCGGCAATTAGGGGACATTAGGCATACCCAGCTAGATCAATATAATATGCTGTCCAACATCCGATATGATCAGAGGGGAATGGGAAATCAATTAGAGTGGGCGCACCAACAGGCATATCTATACGCGTCTAACCCGCAAGCTTACGCACCCTCAGACTTTCCAACATATCCCCCATGGCAATCACCCGATGACCCTCTACCTCCACCCTATGACCATAACGCCGCAATAGCCGCGAGTCAGGATGCATATAGGCGTTTCTACGAGGAACAACGCCTAAACGAGCAGCGGCAACGACAGCAGCAGGAGGAGGGCGAACGAGGAGGCCCATATTGGAGCCCATTTGATTAGTTCTAGTTCTATTGTTTTGAACATTTACATTTTTATTTTTATGGTTTGTAATAACATATTTTTTTTGGTGTGTATTGAAAATTATTATGTTTTTATTTTTTTTTTTATATTAGCAAGAAAATATAGTGTGGGGTAAAAAAATGTGTTGTACGATTGAATTAAAACCCCATATTTTGTGTGTTTTTAACATGGTTTTGACAGGTACAGACGAAAATGCAATTAGACGAAACGAAACATCAAATTACATTGTGATACAAACATTGGATATGATCGTAGGTAAGACAATTTGAAAATCCAAATCGGTTAACAAAGGAAGTTCCAAATACTCTACATTTTTTGTCCTCTCAAATTTATACATTATTATCTGATTTTATGTAATGAGGGCATTACATAATCTTAAGTGTGGGGTGGGAATATATAAATTCTCGAGAACTAATAAGTTATTGGTTTTTATGAAAATTTGAAAATTTTTAAACAAATGTATCTAATCAATTTTTAAGGTAACTACGAGCAATTAAAGATCAGGTGTAAAAACCGAAATTGTTGTCTCCGTACATTAAAAATACATAAGTTTATTTGTTTAAAACTTATAAAAGAAAACCATTTATAACAAGAATTTATAAATCCTTACATTGAGAACCATTTATCACATGTTTCTTTGAAGTTTATTGCAGATATCATTGCTACAGAATGTATAAACCTGAATATTCCATTATCACGAGTAATAGAGGATGAATCAAATCCATCCCGTAAGGAAGTAAAGTCTTCCGAATTGACACACTTGCTAACTTATGTTAGAAGATGTAGTCCAGAACAGCTGTAGGTTGACGAAAAATCTTGAAAAGTCATCCCTAAAATCGGCTGGAAATCCACCTAACCTCAGCATCAAACAGGGTTTTTGGTGGTCAGACTTATCCTAACCATGAGATGGATCTGTCTCGTACAATGGGGGGGCACATTGCAAATTAGCTTTTAAGACTAATGAATCTAATCCCCAGATGGATGATCTCCGTAAAGATCAACTGCATCTATGTTTGACCGCGGTCAACATACATATGCCATAACAAATTGAGGTGTGCAAACTCATGGTTCACCGATGATATTTGGACACGATATAATTTTGTTCTAAAACTTATGCTATTTTATGAATTATATTTGTGTAAAACTATTTTTGGACATTTGGCTTCAAGTTCCATGATACTACAATCATGGGGGTGAATAGTTTGCTAATCGCCGACTGAGACTACGGTTTTCAGTTACCCTCAACCGGAATTTGAGGTTAAAACTGGAAAACGTGTCTAGTGTAAAAACTAGCATGACATTTTATAAAAATCATAAAACGTTTTCACAAGGTCCAATTTTCCCTAAGGATCCAAATTTTTAAACCCTAATCACGAGTTTCATGTTTGTTTCTGTTGTCAGAATTTCATTTCGTGTAGTGTGCGTGTGATCCAATAAATACTGTGTTGTGTAATATATTTCATATAGCGTGTGTTTCATTTCGTGTAGTGTGTGTTGTGTGATATATAATGTTCTAACTCTGTTAAAAGATGTAATTGCTTGAGGACAAGCAACGTTCTAGTGTGGGGTATTTTGATATTGCTCTAAACATACATATTATTCGACGCAATATCACTTATATTTCATAGGTTTTTATCATCTACAAAGACATTCAATTCGCATTTCACAAGAAAAACGACAAAAGTGGATAAGAGCTTGCTATTTGAAGATTCGACGATAAAACGATAGTTGTAACCAAATTTATATCAAGAAACGTTTATCCGAATTAAAGTACAAGATAAAAGAAGAAAAGAGTTCAAATAAGAAGTGCCAAATCAGTACACGTCAATACGGGATCAACAAAGAACAACTGAAAAAGAAAAATGAAGAAAATTGCTGATTACTCTTACACGAATCTTGTATAGCTACACGAATCATGTAGATTATTGTTCTTACATGAATCATGTATCCCTACACGATTCGTGTAATGTTAGGCCGAGATAATGATAAGACTGAAATGGGGCGGCTGCTTTTGATGTTTTAAAAATAATTCTTTTCTCAAATTGAAGACAGCAAAGACTCCATCCAATTAAGTTCAACTACTACTTCTATTCAGTTTAAATACGGAGTACGTTCAGAAGATCAAGGGACACATTATTACAACACAAAATTACTATACACATACTATTGTCACTTTTATTATCAGTATTATTTACATTTCAGTTTCAAAGTTCAATTATTAGGATTAGTTTCAATTATTAAGGGGGTATTGTTCGTGATAAAGGGTGTTATTGTACGCGTGAAAGGGGTGTTATTATTGTAATTTTTTCTACCGTTTGAAGTTAATGCAAGTGAAGATATTTTAGTAAGTTTACTCTGTTAAAATTAGCGTTGTTATTATGTTTGCATATCTATATTTTTATGTCTACCTTAGTGTAATGAATAACTAAATTTCCCTAGTGTTTGCTTAAATGTAGAACCCCTAGTGAAATGGATTGTTACCATTAGTAAAGTTAAAATGTAACTTTAGTATTTTTAATATTGAGCCTAGTTAAAAGAACCATTTTTATGTAATTAGGTATTTAACCCTTGCCGCTTAATTTAGTAAATTTAAATAACGAAAGTTATATTTATTTACCTAAATTAAGCTTCAACATTAAAAATGATCTAGACGAATTTATGGATAAGTTATTGACACCAATTTAGAAATAAACTTCGGTGGTTTGGGTGATATCAATAAATTATATGAAGGTGAAATTATAAAAAGGGAAACCATTATAATTTGGGTATTGGCGAAGGTCAAAACTAGGCTAGGTCTCAATTTAAATACTTAGGGAATAGTAGCTTTCTAAAAAGAATCCAATGAAAATTAGATTTTATTTAGTTAAGTTGTAACCTTATATTTATTCGAGAGAAAAATGTAAAGTTTGATACTAGAACATTTTAATAGGGCGTAAAACTTAAAACAATCCATGGACCTAGGGGTGACACAATTAAGTGAACACTCCCATTTATCTTATTTATATTTCTTATAAAAGTTTTATCATTATTATTTACGAATTATCGTTTTAAAATAAAAAAAAAATACATAAAAACATCTAGTTTTCGTAACAGTTATCTGTCACATCTTTTTACTCTTACACGAATCGTGTATCATCACACGAATCGTGTAGGAATTAAACGCGGCTACAGTACATCGTAGGTTAAATTTAGGGTTTTAATTATTTAATTATATATATTTAGGTTATTAGTTATTTTAATTATTATAATTAAGTTAATTAGTTTTACTTATTATAAAATACCTTAATAAATGTTTTAATCTTAAAATTAGTATTAATTATTATAAGTTTATAAATTATAACTAGTTTATAATTAGTTAATTAATTAATTTCCTTTTAATTTGTATTAGTTTTATTAAAAATGTCATTTAGTTAATTTAAATAAGTTTATATAATAATTACTTAAAACAAAATTCTAAACATATAGTTTTATTAAAAATTACTATTTTACTAATTACCATCTTGTAATATAATTGTCGCATCATAATTAGTATAATTTCAATTAGATTCCCTTTTTAAGTTAATTTTTGTAATCTTGTAATTTCATTTAGTAATTTAGTTTAAGTTATTTTCTTTTACTGTTACTATAAATTGCCTAATCCAAAACCCTCTTTAATTAAGTTTGACATCAAAGACTATTAAAAAACCATTAAACACTCCATCTCCCTGTGGAACGAATCGGATTTACCAACAAACTAAACTACACGGTTAGGACTAGTTGCCTATATATATGTGTGAAATCAACCTAAAATCTATAAAATACCACATATACAATAAATCAATTCGTGTAACAAAACAACTCAAATCCGTTCATAAATAAAGGTCTCGATCGCACACATCAATGATAATCTAAAATATACCGTTTACACACGACCATTACATAATGGTTTACATTAAGAATATATTACATCAAAAATAAGTTTCTTGAATGCAGTTTTTACACAATATCATACAAGCTTGGACTCCAAATCTTGTCCTTATTTTAGTATGCAACAGCGGAAGCTCTTAATAATCACCTGAGAATAAACATGCTTAAAATGTCAACAAAAAATGTTGGTGAGTTACAGGTTTAACCTATATATTATCAAATCATAATAATAGACCACAAGATTTCATATTTCAATATACATCCCATACATAGAGATAAAATTCATTCATATGGTGAACACTTGGTAACCGACATTAACAAGATGCATATAGAATATCTCCATCATTCCGGGACACCCATCGGACATGATAAAATCGAAGTACTAAAGCATTCTAAATTCCAGAATGGGGCTTGTTAGGCCGATAGATCTATCTTTAGGATTCGCGTCAATTTGGGGGTCTGTTCCCAAATTCTTAGGCTACCAAGCTAAAAAGGGGCATATTCGGCTTCAATCATTCACCCATATAATGTAGTTTCATTTACTTGTGTCTATTTCGTAAAACATTTATAAAATTTGCATGTATTCTCATCCCAAAATATTAGATTTTAAAAGTGGGACTATAACTCACTTTCACAGATTTTTTACTTCGTCGGGAAGTAAGACTTGGCCACTGGTCGATTCACGAACCTATAACAAATATGTACATATATATCAAAGTATGTTCAAAATATATTTACAACATTTTTAATACGTTTTAATGTTTTAAGTTTATTAAGTCATCTGTCCTCGTTAGTAACCTACAACTAGTTGATCATAGTTAAATGTACAGAAATAAATCGATATATATTATCTTGGATCAATTCACGACCTAGTGTATACACGTCTTAGGCTAGATCACAACTCAAAGTATATATATTTTTGGAATCAACCTCAACCTTGTATAGCTAACTCCAACATTACTTCATATAGAGTGTCTATGGTTGTTCCAAATAATATATATACATGGGTCGATATGATATGTCAAAACATTTGCATACGTGTCTATAGTATCCCAAGATTACATAATATATTAGAATACATGTATAATACAATATAAGTTAGCTAGGATATGATTTGTATAGAATTGTTACAATATTTCCCTTAGCTACAACAATCAAAAAATATCCAATCTTGTTTTACCCATAACTTCTTCGTTTTAAATCCGTTTTGAGTGAATCAAATTGATATAGTTTCATATTGAACTCTATTTTATGAATCTAAACAGAAAAAGTATAGGTTTATAGTCAGAAATATAAGTTACAAGTCATTTTTGTAAGAGGTAGTCATTTCAGTCGAAAGAAAGACGTCTAGATGACCATTTTGGAAAACATACTTCCACTTTGAGTTTAATCATGATTTTTGGATATAGTTTCATGTTCATAAGAAAAATCATTTTCCCAGAAGAACAACTTTTAAATCAAAGTTTATCTTAGTTTTTAATTAACTAACCCAAAACAGCCCGCGATGTTACTACGACGGCGGATATTCGGTTTTACGGTGTTTTTCGTGTTTCCAGGTTTTAAATCATTAAGTTAGCATATCATATAGATATAGAACATGTGTCTAGTTGATTTTAAAAGTCAAGTTAGAAGGATTAACTTTTGTTTGCGAACAAGTTTAGAATTAACTAAACTATGTTCTAGTGATTTCAAGTTTAAACCTTCGAATAAGGTAGTTTAATATATATGAATCGAATGATATTATGAACATCATTACTACCTCAGGTTTTGTGGATAAACCTACTGGAAATGAGAAAAATAGATCTAGCTTCAAAGGATCCTTGGATGGCTTGAAAGTTCTTGAAGCAGAATCATGACACGAAAACAAGTTCAAGTAAGATTTCCACTCGAAATAAGATTGTTATAGTTATAGAAATTGAATCAAAGTTTGAATATGAGTATTACCTGTATTAGAAAGATATCTTACTGTAAATAAGAAAGATTTCTTGAGGTTGGATGATCACTTTACAAGATTGAAAGTAAGCTAGCAAACTTAGAAGTATTCTTGATTTTATGAAACTAGAACTTATAGAATTTATGAAGAACGCTTAGAACTTGAAGATAGAACTTGAGAGAGATCAATTAGATGAATAAAATTGAAGAATGAAAGTGTTTGTAGGTGTTTTTGGTCGTTGGTATAGGGATTAGATATAAAGGATGTGTAATTTTGTTTACATGTAAATAAGTCATGAATGATTACTAATATTTTTGTAATTTTATGAGATATTTCATGCTAGTTGCCAAATGATAGTTCCCACATGTGTTAGGTGACTCACATGGGCTGCTAAGATCTGATCATTGGAGTGTATATACCAATAGTACATACATCTAAAAGCTGTGTATTGTACAAGTACGAATACGGGTGCATACGAGTAGAATTGTTGATGAAACTGAACGAGGATGTAATTGTAAGCATTTTTGTTAAGTAGAAGTATTTTGATAAGTGTCTTGAAGTCTTTCAAAAGTGTATAAATACATATTAAAACACTACATGTATATACATTTTAACTGAGTCGTTAAGTCATCGTTAGTCGTTACATGTAAATGTTGTTTTGAAACCTTTAGGTTAACGATCTTGTTAAATATTGTTAACCCATTGTTTATTATATCTAAAGAGATGTTAAATTATTACATTATCATGATATTATGATATATTAATATATCTTAGTATGATATATATACAGTTAAATGTTGTTACAACGATAATCGTTACATATATGTCTCGTTTCGAAATTATTAAGTTAGTAGTCTTGTTTTTACATATGTAGTTCATTTTTAATACACTTAATGACATGTTTACTTATCATTTATCATGATTAAACATAGTGTATCAATGATTCATATGTATTTAGTAAGACGTTGTTATAAAGATAATCGTTATATATATCGTTTCGAGTTTCTTAATTCAATAAACTCAATTTTATGTATATAACTCATTGTTAAAATACCTAATGAGATACTTACTTATCATAATATCATGTTAACTATATATATAATCATATATATGTCATCATATAGTTTTTACAAGTTTTAACGTTCGTGAATCACCGGTCAACTTGGGTGGTCAATTGTCTATATGAAACCTATTTCAATTAATCAAGTCTTAACAAGTTTGATTGCTTAACATGTTGGAAACACTTAATCATGTAAATAACAATTTCATTTAATATATAAACATGGAAAAGTTCGGGTTACTACACCTTTGAAGCTAGATCTATTTTTCTCATTTCCAGTAGGTTTATCCACAAAACCTGATGTAGTAATGATGTTCATAGCATCATTCGATTCATATATATAAAACTACCTTATTCGAAGGTTTAAACTTGAAATCACTAGAACATAGTTTAGTTAATTCTAAACTTGTTCGCAAACAAAAGTTAATCCTTCTAACTTGACTTTTAAAATCAACTAAACACATGTTCTATATCTATATGATATGCTAACTTAATGATTTAAAACCTGGAAACACGAAAAACACCGTAAAACCGGATTTACGCCGTCGTAGTAACACCGCGGGCTGTTTTGGGTTAGTTAATTAAAAACTATGATAAACTTTGATTTAAAAGTTGTTCTTCTGGGAAAATGATTTTTCTTATGAACATGAAACTATATCCAAAAATCATGGTTAAACTCAAAGTGGAAGTATGTTTTCCAAAATGGTCATCTAGACGTCGTTCTTTCGACTGAAATGGCTACCTTTACAAAAACGACTTGTAACCTGTATTTCCGACTATAAACTTATACTTTTTATGTTTATATTCATAAACTTAAGTTCAATATGAAAGCATAGCAACTTGATTCACTCAAAACGGATTTAAAACGAAGAAGTTATGGGTAAAACAAGATTGGATAATTTTTCTTGTTGTAGCTACGTGAAAATTGATAACAAATCTATATTAATCATATCCTAGTGATAATGCTAAAAACGAACATATATTTCATAGCATTATTCCTCAAGAAAGACAAGCTTTTAGTTGCAATTGTTCTATTTACAAGTGATATTCGTTTAAATAATAAAAGGTGAAGACAAAAGACAGATTCGACGAATTGAAGACGCAAACGACCAAAAAGCTCAAAAGTACAAAAGACAATCAAAAAGGTTCCAATTATTGATAAGAAACGTCTCGAAATTACAAGAGTACAAGATTCAAAACGCAAAGTACAAGATATTAAATTGTACGCAAGGACGTTCGAAAATTCGGAACCGGGACCAGAGTCAACTCTTAACGCTCGACGCAACGGACTAAAAATTACAAGTTAACTATGTATATAAATATAATATAATATATAATTAATTATATTAATTATATATATATTATATTTATAAATAAAAATCGTCGGCAGAGAAAGACTCCAAGGGACTGAGCTGTAATTTCATTCTCCGCGACTCGCGGAGTTTGGAGGCCAAAATGGCCGCGAGTCGCGGAGCCCCCAGTTTTGAAACTCCCTATAAAGCAAACCGAATTCTGATCATTTTCATCAATCTTTTTCTTCTTCTCTCATATATACGTAAAATATATATTTATAATTTATATTTTAATTTTAATTTTAATTATAATTCTAATAATAAGGGTATGTTAGCGAATGTTGTAAGGGTGTAAGTCGAAATTCTGTCCGTGTAACGCTACGCTATTTTTAATCATTGTAAGTTATGTTCAACCTTTTTACATTAATGTCTCGTAGCTAAGTTATTATTATGCTTATTTAAAACGAAGTAATCATGATGTTGGTCTAATTACTAAAATTGGGTAATTGGACTTTGTACCATAATTGGGGTTTGAACAAAAGAACGACACTTGTAGAAATTAGACTATGAGCTATTAATGGGCTTTATATTTGTTTAGCTAAATGATAGTTTGTTAATGTTAATATAAAGATTTACAATTGGGCGTCCCTATAAATTACCATATACACTCGATCGGACACGATGGGCGGGGTATTTATATGTACGAATAATCGTTCATTTAACCGGACACGGGAATGGATTAATAGCCACTAGAATAATTAAAACAGGGGTCAAATTATGTACAAAGGACACTTGGTATAATTGATAACAAAATATTAAAACCTTGGGTTACACTCAGTCGACATCCTGGTGTAATTATTAAACAAAGTATTAAAATCTTGTTACAGTTTAAATCCCCAATTAGTTGGAATATTTAACTTCGGGTATAAGGATAATTTGACGAGGGCACTCGCATTTTATATTTATGACTGATGGACTGTTATGGACAAAAACCAGACGGACATATTAAATAATCCAGGACAAAGGACAATTAACCCATGGGCATAAAACTAAAATCAACACGTCAAACATCATGATTACGGAAGTTTAAATAAGCATAATTCTTTTATTTCATATTTAATTTCCTTTATTTTATATTTAATTGCACTTCTAATTATCGCACTTTTATTTATTGTTATTTAATCGCACTTTTAATTATCGTACTTTTTAATTATCACAATTTTATTTTATCGCACTTTTATTGCAATTTCATTATCGTTATTTATTTTACGCTTTAAATTAAGTCTTTTATTTATTTAATATTTTACATTAGGTTTTAACTGCGACTAAAGTTTTAAAATCGACAAACCGGTCATTAAACGGTAAAAACCCCCCTTTATAATAATAATATTACTTATATATATGTATTTGTATTTTTATAAAAGTAAACTAATATAGCGTTAAGCTTTGTTTAAAGATTTCCCTGTGGAACGAACCGGACTTACTAAAAACTACACTACTGTACGATTAGGTACACTGCCTATAAGTGTTGTAGCAAGGTTTAAGTATATCCATTCTCTAAATAAATAAATATCTTGTGTAAAATTGTATCGTATTTAATAGTGTTTCGTTGTAAACTTCAATAGTATTTTATACCCCTTAGCTTTGACATCAAGTATTTTTGGCGCCGCTGCCGGGGAACTTTCTAAACGCCGGAAGCGCAACGCTAATAAAAAAAAAAAAAAAAGATTTTTTCTATTAAAAGTCGCTTTTGTAAAAATACGTTTTAAATATTCGAAAATATAAAAAGAAAAACAAAAATATAAGTATTTTTAAGATTTTGTTAAATATTTAAGTTGATTAAGTTTCTTTATTTTTATTTTAGTTTATAAAAAATATAAGTTTTATTTAAATATCTTTTATTTATATAAAAACAGAAAAAAAAATAAATAAATAAAGAAAAACGCGTTGAAATTAAACCTGTCAGTTGAAATTCTGAACCCCGCGACTCGCGGGGTTTGATGTTTTAAATACCGCAACTCGCGGAGTGACTCTGACACGAGACAGAACCCTTATTCAGCATTAATTACGGGGTATTTAATAATTATTATTATTATTAACCCTAATTATTATTATTATTATAATTAATTTTATTTTAACTTTTACTTTTTATTTAATTTATGTATTTAGTATTAATTAGTTTTATTAAATTGTAAAATTAATAGTTTTAATAAATAAATAATATAAAAATAATATTTTTATAAAAATTGTAATTTTTACAACTTTTTGTATATTTTTATATTTTGTCCCTTTTTAATCGTTGTAGCGTAATATTTGTATTTTTCGCTCATATTTAATTTTAAACTTAGTTTTTGCCATAGTCATTTTTACTCATAGATTTTTAG
Organism: Rutidosis leptorrhynchoides; assembly: GCF_046630445.1. NCBI lineage: Eukaryota > Viridiplantae > Streptophyta > Magnoliopsida > Asterales > Asteraceae > Rutidosis > Rutidosis leptorrhynchoides. The sequence goes on along the minus strand of NC_092338.1, from coordinate 93,071,978 downwards.
GCTTTGCCGTAGAATTCCTTAAGTGCTTTTTCTTTAGACTAAGATTTAGGTACTCTAGAATTTTGCGACGCCTTTTTAAGTTTTAGTTTCTTTTTAAGTTATTTCCATTTGGGATTTAGTTTTTCCTGTAAGCTTTAATATTTTTAGACACTTTTTACTATGTATCAATTATCATTCCAATTAGTAATATCAATTTGCGATTATAATTTTAAATTAGTTGTAGTAATAAGGTTAGGTTAGTCAAGTATTTTTAATTTTTTATAAGTTTCTTTTATTTTTCCGTCACCTTTTATTTTTTTCAACCATTTTTCTTTTTCAATTTTTTTTTCCGACGAACTCTTTTTCTTTCTTATTTCTCGCTATTCTAGTTTTAGGACATAGATTTTTATTCTACTTCTTATCTAAATTTCTTAAAATTACGAAAATTTATTTTGAGTGGTTAAATTGATAGACATCAAAATTTTCTGGTTCGTAGTAATAGTTGGATTTGTACGTGGACCGGGTTATTGGAGCCAAACAGTCCTCAATTATATTGAGACCAAACGAATCCTGCCCCTCTGCTGCATCTTTTGGCTATTCAAAATGTGGGCAAAATCAGAAAAGTCTATTGGTTGGATAACTTATTATAATTTTTCTTTCCTTTTTAAAACTAATAGGATATTCAGTGAATGCACCGAGCAAGACGTTCATCACCTTTTGTACGTTCACCACCTGTAACTAGATCAAGACATTTAGCAAATATAACCGCCGTTGATTTTTCTTTAGAATCGTCGTCCAGTCGACCAAGTACTTCAGTTCAAATTTCCGATAATCCATTTTTTGAACCCGACCTCACAATTGAGAATCCGGAAAATATTCAGGAACGGTTCGTAGATCCTGAACCATTAAACTTTCCTCCGGAGCCACCAATCATTCAAACAGAGATTGTTGAGGAACAAACCATTAAATCAGAATCATCTAGTGATACCGATTCAACAAATTCAATTATGGAGAATCTGGAACCTTTAAGTATGGAAGACCGAATGAGAGCTAAACGCACTGGCCAAGGTCACGCAATTACTCATCCAGACATTAGTGCACCAGATTATGAAATCAAAGGACAAATTCTACACATGGTGACTAATCAATGCCAATTTAGTGGTGCGCCGAAGGAAGATCCAAATGAACATCTACGTACCTTTAATAGGATCTGCACACTATTTAAAATCCGAGAAGTGGAGGATGAACAGATATATCTCATGTTATTTCCCTGGACTTTAAAGGGAGAAGCCAAAGATTGGTTGGAATCATTACCTGAAGGGGCGATTGATACATGGGACGTTTTAGTTGAAAAATTTCTTAAACAATTCTTTCCTGCATCTAAAGCCGTAAGACTTCAAGCAGAAATTGTTACGTTTACACAGAAACCAAATGAAACTCTATATGAGGCGTGGACTAGATATGGAAAGTTGTTAAGAGGATGTCCGCAACATGGTTTAGACACCTGTCAAATAGTACAAATATTCTACCAAGGATGCGACATCACTACAAGAAAAGACATAGATATAGCAGCTGGTGGTTCTATTATGAAGAAAACTGAAACTGATGCTTACAAAATTATTGATAATACTGCTTCCCACTCACATGAGTGGCACCAAGAAAAAGATATCGTTAGATCATCTAAAGCAGCTAGAGCCGATTCTAGCCATGACTTAGATTCTATTTCCGCAAAGATAGATGCTGTGGAGAGACGAATGGAAAAGATGACTAAGGATATTCACTCAATACGAATTAGTTGTGAGCAGTGTGGAGGACCACATTTGACAAAAGATTGTCTCAGTATTGAATTAACAATGGAACAAAGAGAGAATATTTCATACATAAACCAAAGGCCTGGAAATAATTATCAGAATAATTATCAACCGCCAAGACCAATTTACAATCAAAACCAGAATTATAACAGAAATATTCCATACAACAACCAACAAGGTCCTAGCAATCAACAAGTATCTAATAATACTTATAATCAGCAAAGACCTAATTTTCAAAACAAACCACCACAACAAACCGATGATAAAAAGCCGAATTTAGAAGATATGATGACGAAGCTAGTTGAAACTCAAACACAGTTTTTCACATCTCAGAAACAAACCAATGAACAAAATGCTCAAGCATTTAGAAATCAACAAGCTTCTATTCAAAATCTGGAACAAGAAGTGAGTAACCTAGCAAGGTTAATAGGTGAAAGAAAACTGGGAAGTCTACCTAGTGATACAAATGCTAACCCCCGGAGTGAAACAGCTAAAGCCATTACCACAAGAAGTGGCACAACACTTAAACCACCTGAAATACCTGTAACTTCTGATGAAACCATTCCTACTCCACAAGAACCACAACCTGATCAAGATAAGGAAAAAGAACCGGTAGTTGAAAAGGTTAATGAAGATAACACAGTTAAGGATAAACCTTATGTTAAACCATACCAACCACCACTTCCTTACCCGAGTAAAATGAAGAAAGAGAAACTTGAAGCCGAGCAATCCAAATTTTTGGATATGTTTAAACAGATAAATGTAAATCTTCCTTTCATTGATGTGATTTCAGGAATGCCTAGATATGCTAAATTCTTGAAAGATCTAATCTCAAATAGAAAGAAAATGGAAGAACTCTCGGCTGTTACTATGAATGCTAATTGTTCAGCAGTGCTGTTGAATAAGATACCAGAAAAACTATCTGATCCAGGAAGTTTCACAATTCCATGTTTTCTGGGTAGTCTTAGTTCAATAGAAGCATTGGCAGACTTAGGTGCTAGTATAAATCTAATGCCGTATTCACTATACGCTAAACTAGACCTTGGAGAATTAAAACCAACCAGAATAAGCATACAACTAGCCGATAGATCAATAAAATATCCTAGAGGGATAATGGAGAACATGCTAGTTAAAGTTGGTACTTTAGTATTTCCAGTAGATTTTGTTGTTCTGGACATGGAAGAAGATTCTCAAGTTCCTCTCATATTAGGAAGACCATTCTTAAACACGGCTAAAGCAATGATAGACGTGTTCGGTAAGAAACTGACCCTAAGTATAGAGGATGAGAGTGTTACCTTTTCAGTTGATAGAGCAATGCAACAACCACAATCTGCAGATGATACATGTTATTATATTCAAACTATAGATGCACATGCAGAATTATTAGAAGAATCTCCAGAATTACAAGGAACAGGAGAATGTTCTTTAGGAGAAGGTAATGAACCAATTGATGAAGCTGAAATGTTAGCTACACTTATAGCTAATGGATATGAACCAACAACAGAAGAAATTCAAATGCTAAAAGAAGAAGACAGATATCGATACAAATCATAGATAGAAGAACCTCCGAAATTAGAGTTAAAGCCACTTCCAAACCATTTGGAATACGCTTATTTACATGGTGAATCTGAATTACCTGTAATAATATCGTCTTCTCTTACTGAAAATGAGAAATCACAACTCATTTCTGTGTTGAAAGCTCATAAACCAGCCATTGCATGGAAGATTCATGATATTAAAGGAATAAGTCCTTCGTATTGCACACATAAAATCTTTATGGAAGAAGGTCATAAAACGTATGTGCAACGCCAACGAAGACTAAATCCTAATATGCAAGGTGTAGTTAAGAAAGAGATTATTAAACTGCTAGATGCAGGTTTAATTTATCCAATTTCCGATAGTCCATGGGTAAGCCCAGTTCAATGTGTACCTAAGAAGGGTGGCATGACTGTCATTACAAATGAGAAAAATGAGCTTATTCCTACTAGGACTGTAACAGGATGGCGTGTATGTATTGATTATAGAAAATTAAATGACGCCACCAGAAAAGATCACTTTCCCTTACCTTTCATAGATCAAATGTTGGAAAGATTAGCCGGAAATAGTTACTATTGTTTTCTAGATGGATTTTCCGGATATTTTCAAATTCCAATAGCACCCGAGGACCAAGAGAAAACCACATTCACGTGCCCTTATGGTACTTTTGCTTACAAACGCATGCCATTTGGACTTTGCAACGCCCCTGCAACCTTTCAAAGGTGTATGATGGCGATTTTTCACGACATGATAGAAGAATGCATGGAAGTATTCATGGATGACTTTTCAGTCTTCGGTGATACATTTAAATCATGTCTAGTTAATCTGGAACGAATGCTAATTAGATGCGAAAAATCAAATCTAGTACTTAATTGGGAGAAATGCCATTTCATGGTTAAAGAAGGCATCGTTCTTGGACATAAAATTTCAAAAGAAGGAATTGAAGTGGATAGAGCTAAAGTAGATGTAATTGCTAAACTTCCACATCCCACCAATGTTAGAGGAGTTAGGAGTTTTCTAGGGCATGCCGGTTTTTACCGACGTTTCATAAAAGATTTTTCTAAAATTGCCACTCCTATGAATAAACTCCTAGAAAAGGATGCTCCATTCATCTTTTCAGATGAGTGTATCAAATCTTTTAATATTCTTAAAGAGAAACTCACTAATGCGCCGATCATGATAACACCAAATTGGAATCTACCATTTGAACTAATGTGCGATGCAAGTGATTTTGCAATGGGAGCCGTTTTAGGACAAAGGATTGAAAAACGATTTCAACCTATATATTATGCTAGTAAGATGTTACAAGGAGCACAAACGAACTATACAACTACTGAAAAAGAACTCCTTGCTATTGTCTTTGCTTTTGACAAATTTCGATCATATCTCGTTCTAGCAAAAACGGTGGTCTATACCGACCATTCTGCTCTTAGATACCTATTTTCAAAACAAGATGCTAAACCAAGATTAATCCGTTGGATCTTACTCTTACAAGAGTTTGATATTGAAATCCGAGATAAAAGAGGAGCAGAAAATCTCGCCGCTGATCATCTTTCTCGTCTTGAAAATCCTGAGTTAGAAGTTCTAAATGAATCGGCCATACAAGACAACTTTCCTGATGAATATCTATTGAAGATAGATTATAAAGAAATACCATGGTTTGCAGACTATGCAAACTACTTAGTTTGTGGATTCCTTGAAAAAGGATTATCGTACCAAAGACGAAAGAAATTCTTCAGTGATATAAAACACTATTTTTGGGAAGATCCACATCTGTTTAAAAGTTGTCCCGATGGAATAATACGCCGATGTGTATTTGGAGATGAAGCTAGTAAAATATTAAACCATTGTCACACAGGACCAACAGGAGGGCATTATGGGCCTCAACTAACAGCAAGAAAAGTTTATGATGCTGGATTCTATTGGCCAACAATTTACAAAGACGCACACCTTTTTTTGCAAATCCTGTGATGCATGTCAAAGGGCCGGAAAAATAAATCAACGTGATGAAATGCCACAAAATGTCATCCAAGTATGTGAAGTATTTGACATTTGGGGTATTGACTTTATGGGTCCATTTCCAAAATCTCATAATAATCTATATATACTCGTAGCCATTGATTATGTATCTAAATGGGCGGAAGCACAAGCTCTCCCAACTAACGATGCACGAGTTGTAGTCAACTTTTTAAAACGTCTTTTTGCAAGGTTTGGAACACCGAAAGCTTTAATAAGTGATCGGGGTACTCATTTCTGTAATAATCAACTTGAGAAAGTTCTTAAAAGATATGGAGTAACTCATAAAATCTCCACCGCATATCATCCACAAACAAGTGGACAAGTTGAAAATACCAACCGAGCTTTAAAACGTATTCTAGAGAAAACCGTAGGATCAAATCCAAAGGAATGGTCCATTAAATTGGAGGATGCACTCTGGGCTTTTAGAACAGCCTACAAAACTCCAATTGGAACCACACCTTTTAGACTTGTTTATGGAAAAGCATGTCATCTTCCAGTAGAAATTGAACACAAAGCATTTTGGGCTTTGAAGACATGTAATCTTGATTTACATGAAGCCGGACGTCTACGATTAAGTCAACTAAACGAATTAGAAGAATTAAGACATGAAGCATACGAAAATTTGTTAATCTATAAAGAAAGAACGAAGAAATGGCATGATAAAAGAATCAGAAGTTCAAAAGAATTTAAAGAAGGAGACAGAGTTCTTCTTTTCAATTCACGATTCAAGCTATTTCCTGGAAAATTGAAATCAAGATGGTCTGGACCATTCATAGTCAAAAGAGTTTTCCCATACGGAACGATAGAATTGATAAATTCAAATGGGATTGAATTTAAAGTTAATGGTCACAGAGTTAAACATTACATACATGGTCCGATGGAAGTCGACAACGAAGTTAATCATAATTTCGACACCACAGCTAACTAAGTGTGGGGAGAATCAAGTCTTTAAAGGATAATATGTATTTCTGTTAGAGTTAGATTGTCTATTTTCGTGTAAATCTCGAAAATGGAACCCGAATGGTCTTTCCCTAGCAGACCCTAAAGAACTAGTCTTCTCCCCCCATTCTGAATTTTTATTTTTTTTAGGTTTTTACAAAATGAAGACTGCCTGTGAGCTAAACCATGGTCTAATGCTACACGCTTTGATCACTAAACGTAATAATGACATACTACCGAGTGAAATAGTATCAGTAATTAGAGAAAGAATGGACGGAGTTAGAAAAGAATCCAGATGCGAAGATAATAAGTTACAATTTGGTAAAGGAAAATCAAAATCCGCAGCGAAAAGAAGAGCACGACACCTAGAACGATGTCACAAATGCGGAAAATGGTCACATGGAGGTAAATGTTCAAATAATCAAACCTATTCAAATACCGAATTTGTTACTTTATGCAGAGACGGACCGCTCATATGTTTAGAAGAAAAGACACTGAATGCGCGAGGTTACGCCTATGTAGCCATGGAAAACCAATTAAACCGACTATCTTATGAATGGGATAGATCATATAACTAAGAAATCTATTTCACATGTATGTCTGTACAGTTTTTATTTTTATTTTTAACCTTTTGATAATAAACACTAATTTTTTCGCTAAAAAGTATTAAATTGGTATTGAATAAAATTAGGTTTGGCGACCGAAATTATTGATATCATTCAAAAATTTATTACATCACTGCGAAATTTAACGTTTATTCTTAAGGTATAAATATCTTTAATCAATCAACACAAAATATTTCAAAAATTCGTCATGAGTTAAATTAGGTCTTGGAACCGAAATTACTTTACCGAAAAGAGGGGCGCATATTTTTGATAATATTTGATTGATTAAAGTGGGATAAAAAGACAAAAAGATTTTTAATTTTATTCTTACCATGTTTTTAATATTAATATTTAAATCTTAAATTAATATTGTAAACTTTGTAAAAACAATATATTTAAAATTGTAAATATTTGAAAAATTAATATAAGTTTGGTATGAATTTATAAATTTTTAAATTAAGTTTGGTGTGAATTTTTAATTTTTAAAATATAAATTTTTAATTTTATGCATTTCAATTTTAAGTTTGGTGTGAATTTTTTTTATATTTAAGTTGTGTGAATTTAAAAACAAAAATTTACTTTATCTCATTAAGTTAAAAATATGATTTTTAAAATTCGTCGTAAGTTGAAGACTAGGTCTTTAAACCGAAATTGCTTTACCCGAGGGAGGGACGAGAACTTTTATTATCATTATTTTTAATCTTATTGAATTAAAGTATGCCAAAAACATTGAAAAAACCCAAAAATCTTAGCTTTTAAAACAATCGCTACAAAAAGACAAATTTTAAAATTTTGTCGAGGGACGGACTAGGACATCGATCCGAAACGACCTCGTCCTAAATAACAAGGGAAACAAAATTTTAAAATTAAGTACTTAATTGTTTCAAAAGTTAATGATTATAAAAAAAAAAAAAAAAAAAAAAAAAAAACTCCGCGACTCGCGGAGTTTGAAGTGCAATTCGCCGCGAGTCGCGGAGGAGTCGGATTACAGAAAAAAAATAAAGAGCTGCAACAGCTCAGTTTCACTCCCCACAACAGAAAATAAACTGCGAAAACCCACGAAAATACCCGAGAAAAAACCCCCAAAATCACAATTTTTAACCGTTAATCACCAAATCTTTTGCTAAAATCATGTTGAGAAGGATGCTATCTAAGAATTACTCAAGAAAAACGGTAAATTTCTACACCTAAACACCATTTAATCCGAAATTTGGTGTTCTTGAGTCATTTTTTTTCCAATTTGATTTTGATGCTTTTTAGTGTAATTAGGCTTAAATTGTTTATGTATTATGTTTGTATAACCTAGATTGATGCTGTTTAACATGATTAGAAGCCTTAAACTTCAAATTTTGAATAATCTAGGGTTTGTGTTCTTGAGCAAATTTGGGGTTTTTTGATATAAACAGGTTATGGCCGATTTTTGTCATGAATTGTTGCTAAAATAAGTAATGTAACATGTTTAGGTAGTTAAATGATCCAAACTTTGAGCCTAAATATGATTTTTGAGAATTAAAGTGGACTTTTTCAAGTCTAAAATTCATGAACTTGATTTTTGAAAGATAATGCCATTTGAGACTTGTTTAATTGCTAGTAATGATTATTTTGACATGTTATTTGAGTTGAATGCTTATGAACTTGGCGAACATTTTCGTATATGCTTATTTGCAAAAGTGTAGATTTGATAAAAATGTGAAAATGAGCTTAAGTTTGATATAAATTGATCATATCATTGTAATTATTTTGATTGATGATTTTGCTGACACTAATGCATATTTGGATGCACAAAAATTGTGTTTGATGTGTTTTGCAGACTGAAAGGGGTGAATCTTCATCCCAAGCCCGCAATGCTCCTGCTGAGAATTTGGAACAACAGGAGGTGGATAACTACTACAAGCAGGATATACCTTATCCAGTCATGACCTTTTTCGATATGCACTTGGAAGAATTGCACCCGAACCTGAGATTTGACAGACTTTGGATAGATTATCCAAAATATCAAAGGGGTTTGCATACTCTTCATTCTAAGGTTGTTGAGGTACCGAGGGTCATAGAATGGGGACCCTTAGAAGCTGTAGAATTGGCCGGGCCAATTAGGGAATTACTTGTACAGAGGTATGGTAATTCTTCTTTTAATGACTGGGTACATTTATTCACCATGCGTAGACCTGTATATAAAGTATGGTGTGAAGAATTGTTATGTAGTATAGAGTTGAATGATCGGGTAGCTAGTTTAACCGATCGTTCTTTTATTAGATTTTTGTTAGGCGGTTCGATGCGCCACATGTCTTTAATGGACATGGCTCAGGCTTTACGTATATATACGCCTGAGGAGTTAGCGTCTACCGATTGTAGAGGATTGATACTAAACGGTAGAAAGATAAATGAAAATTTTGATACACACGGTGTGTGGAGTCAAATGACAAGCCATCACCGTTTCAAAGGGGGAAATTACTCTTATTTGGATATAGATAGAGCAGAATTAAGAGTGATACATAGGTTTTTAGCTAATTCGATTACACAAAGGGGTAAGAACAAGGAAAAAGTAAATGAACAGGATTTGTTTTACCATATGTGTATTCGAGACCCACAAAGCGCTGTAAGTATACCATATTGTGTGGGTTATTATTTATCAGCTATGGTTCGGGGGATGCGACCGCATAGCATAATAGGAGGTGGTATTTTTATTACTTTGATTGGTGAATATCTCGGTGTGGATATAAGTCGGGGGGGATTATTAGTAGAAGAACCAGAACCCCGCGATACTATAGGTTTAAATGTATACCATGGTGCGAAAGTTTTGAAGAGGCGAAATAACGCCGCAGTACGATACCATGGTAGACATTCACAGGTGGAGAGAAACCAACAGCAAGGTAATGTAGGAGGGGGGAATGAGATGCAAGAAATGCAAAGGTTTATAGCTTCTCAGGAATACGAAAATGCTAGACAGAGAGCATTTGAAGATTGGCAAGTTCATCAGAACCAAATCATAGCTCATTGCCAACATATAGGTAGAAACTATATTCCTACACCAAAACCCATCTTCCCTCCCTGTTCTATAGAGATGCAGCCACCGTATCCTACGTATGACCCTGCCGAAGCATTCTATAGCACCTATGGTTATGCCTGGAACCCCTATTGGTACCAGTATCATCCCTAGTATACTTATTATTTTTTTTTTATTTTGTAATTTGTAATGATTGATACGTTTAATACTTTTGTTAATATTGTAATCATTTTTATAATTGTCTAACTTTTATTCTTAGATTTTAATAATTTTTGAATGTGGGGTAATATACGAAACTTCAAAAATATGTATATATATTTGCAGTTTATCTTATGTACACAACAGGGTAAAACAACGCATTTTCAAAGACTGGCATTAAGTTCAGCAAAAGCAACTAATTTTGACGACAAGATGCAAAATATATGTGAAATAACAACAAGACGGAATGAACAAATGATGTGCACCATTTATCATTCAGCAAACAAACGCCAATATATTTGGAAACTTTGGTAAAATTTAATCATTTTCACACAAATCACCCTCAATAATTTAAATTGTTACTGATTTCTTGCAAATGAGGGCATTGCAAGATCTTAAGTGTGGGAAGGGGTTAAATTCTTTCGGATTTTAAAAATTTTTACTTTATACACTTGGTTACCATTAAAAATACTAGTAAAGCAGTAGTTGTATTAGAATCTAGTGCTCTCTGATAATAAAGAACAGTCCTGGTCTTATATACTGACTACCCAATTCTAGTAAAATTTTTCAAAATTTTCAATTAAATGAACTAAAAATCATGTTTATACATATTTATGAACGATAAAACTAGGTTTTAACACCGAAATTATTGTTACCTCAAAAAGGACATAAATTGAGAAACAAACCAAAATGTTAAAATTCATTTAAAATGGAATAGAGGACGATAAAAAGGAAAATAAAAGCCAAGTGTGGGAAAATTTACCAAGTTATCTTAAACATATGTCACATATATCTGTAACAAATAACTGAAAATACTTTTGCTTTGGACTAAACTAAACTGTTTTTACCCGATGAAAGAAAAGAAGAGATGGATCTACACGATGAATCAATTCCATCATTAAAAGGAAGTAAAGTCTTCCGAAAAAGAAACGCGCTTCTTGATTTAGGTCATGAAGTTGTCGTCTAGACCAGCTGTAGGTTGACGAAAAATCTAGAAAAGTCATCACTAAAATCAGCAGGAAATCCACGGACCTCAGCATTAAACAGGGTCGCCAAGTGGTCAGATTTATCCTAACCATGAGAAGGATTTATCTCGTACAATGGGGGGCACCATGCAAATTAGCTGGATAAGACTAATGAATCAGATCCCCAGAAAGGATAATCTCCTTAAAGATTAAAAATCAGCTTTTAAGACTGATATTACTCAATCCTAGAGATTGACCTTAAAGATTGAGAATTCAAACTGATGGAATTCAATGATATCTAAACTCGAGCTTGAACGAGAAAATATTTTGATCAAAAGTACAAACCGATTTGTTTTCTGAAAACCCTATTTTCAATGCGTTCATTACCATTGAACGTAAAAACCTAGGAATTCACCTGGAATTCATTAGGTCACCTGAACTAAATCGGGTGTCAACCGTAAGAACGGTGGTTGCATAGTGGTCAAAGACAGGACCTTGTGCCATACCGAAAAATTATAAGGGTGAGCTTTACTATTACTCCTACCAAGGATAGTAATTGCGTCCGACACGTTATAGACCATAATTAAAAGCATGTCAGGGGACATTGCCTTAACAGTTGCTTGTTCAACGCTTTCCTTTACAACCGAACGGTAGTTTACCGAAAGGTAATATACGGAACAAGTAAACTGGACGTGTTGCTTTCCAAATACAAGGTTAGCAAGTGGGTGACACAAAACCGCAAGTTTTGAGTTAAAATTTTCAAATCTAAAACCCACCAAACCCACAAAAATATTTTGCAAACACCGGTAAAGGGTTATTCCGGAAAACTTATCTAGGGTAAAAACTAGATTTAATTTTCAAAAGATCAAATGTTTTCATAAAGATCCAATTTCCTTAATGGATCTAAATTTTTATAGTCATG